>NC_074668.1:85179410-85381910 GCF_029448725.1 Salvelinus fontinalis
CACGGTTGATGACCTGCAGGCCGTGCACCAGCATGTTGTCACGGTAGGTTGACCTGCAGGCCGTGCACCAGCATGTTGTCATGGTTGATGACCTGCAGGCCGTGCACCAGCATGTTGTCATGGTTGTTGACCTGCAGGCCGTGCACCAGCATGTTGTCATGGTTGATGACCTGCAGGCCGTGCACCAGCATGTTGTCACGGTTGATGACCCGCAGGCCGTGCACCAGCATGTTGTCACGGTTGATGACCTGCAGGCCGTGCACCAGCATGTTGTCATGGTTGTTGACCTGCAGGCCGTGCACCAGCATGTTGTCATGGTTGGTTGACCTGCAGGCCGTGCACCAGCATGTTGTCACGGTTGATGACCTGCAGGCCGTGCACCAGCATGTTGTCACGGTAGGTTGACCTGCAGGCCGTGCACCAGCATGTTGTCATGGTTGGTTGACCTGCAGGCCGTGCACCAGCATGTTGTCATGGTTGATGACCTGCAGGCCGTGCACCAGCATGTTGTCATGGTTGATGACCTGCAGGCCGTGCACCAGCATGTTGTCATGGTTGATGACCTGCAGGCCGTGCACCAGCATGTTGTCATGGTAGGTTGACCTGCAGGCCGTGCACCAGCATGTTGTCATGGTTGATGACCTGCAGGCCGTGCACCAGCATGTTGATGACCTGCAGGCCGTGCACCAGCATGTTGTCACGGTAGGTTGACCCGCAGGCCGTGCACCAGCATGTTGTCATGGTAGGTTGACCTGCAGGCCGTGCACCAGCATGTTGTCATGGTTGTTGACCTGCAGGCCGTGCACCAGCATGTTGTCATGGTTGGTTGACCTGCAGGCCGTGCACCAGCATGTTGTCACGGTTGATGACCTGCAGGCCGTGCACCAGCATGTTGTCACGGTAGGTTGACCTGCAGGCCGTGCACCAGCATGTTGTCATGGTTGGTTGACCTGCAGGCCGTGCACCAGCATGTTGTCATGGTTGATGACCTGCAGGCCGTGCACCAGCATGTTGTCATGGTTGATGACCTGCAGGCCGTGCACCAGCATGTTGTCACGGTTGATGACCTGCAGGCCGTGCACCAGCATGTTGTCATGGTAGGTTGACCTGCAGGCCGTGCACCAGCATGTTGTCATGGTTGATGACCTGCAGGCCGTGCACCAGCATGTTGTCATGGTAGGTTGACCTGCAGGCCGTGCACCAGCATGTTGTCATGGTTGATGACCTGCAGGCCGTGCACCAGCATGTTGTCATGGTTGATGACCTGCAGGCCGTGCACCAGCATGTTGTCATGGTTGGTAGGTTGACCTGCAGGCCGTGCACCAGCATGTTGTCATGGTTGGTAGGTTGACCTGCAGGCCGTGCACCAGCATGTTGATGACCTGCAGGCCGTGCACCAGCATGTTGTCATGGTAGGTTGACCCGCAGGCCGTGCACCAGCATGTTGTCATGGTAGGTTGACCTGCAGGCCGTGCACCAGCATGTTGTCATGGTAGGTTGACCTGCAGGCCGTGCACCAGCATGTTGTCATGGTTGAAGACCTGCAGGCCGTGCACCAGCATGTTGTCATGGTTGAAGACCTGCAGGCCGTGCACCAGCATGTTGTCATGGTTGAAGACCTGCAGGCCGTGCACCAGCATGTTGTCATGGTTGAAGACCTGCAGGCCGTGCACCAGCATGTTGTCATGACTTCACTAGTACTTCCTGTAAGCCTGTTCTGTTGCTGCAGTGTGCTGATTGGGTGAATGTGCTTCATGCACGGTCTGTGTGCAGATAAATGAACGTCTTTATTCATGTTTGTTCTGTGAATGAAGAGAATGTTTTCTCCGCTGTCCGACTCGTACGTGTCCGTACTGAAGCACTGTTTGGAATCAGGAGCGTAAATCAACACGTTGACCCTTTTTTCTCTAAATACTTGTCTCTTTCTAGCGTTTCCATCGTGCACGTTCTGTCTACGTTCTGTCTACGTTCTGTCTACGTTCTGTCTACGTTCTGCCTACGTTCTGCCTACGTTCTGCCTACGTTCTGCCTACGGTCTGCCTACGTTCTGTCTACGGTCTGTCTACGTTCTGTCTACGGTCTGTCTACGGTCTGTCTACGGTCTGTCTACGTTCTGTCTACGGTCTGTCTACGGTCTGTCTACGTTCTGTCTACGTTCTGCCTACGTTCTGTCTACGTTCTGTCTACGTTCTGTCTACGTTCTGTCTACGTTCTGTCTACGTTCTGTCTACGTTCTGCCTACGTTCTGCCTACGTTCTGCCTACGTTCTGTCTACGTTCTGTCTACGTTCTGTTTCTGGTTCTATCTACGTTCTGTCTACTTTCTGTTTCTGGTTCTATCTACGTTCTGTCTACGGTCTGTCTACGTTCTGTCTACGTTCTGCCTACGTTCTGCCTACGTTCTGCCTACGGTCTGTCTACGGTCTGTCTACGGTCTGTCTACGGTCTGTCTACGGTCTGTCTACGTTCTGTCTACGGTCTGTCTACGGTCTGTCTACGGTCTGTCTACGTTCTGTCTACGGTCTGTCTACGGTCTGTCTACGGTCTGTCTACGGTCTGTCTACGTTCTGTCTACGGTCCGTCTACGGTCCGTCTACGGTCTGCCTACGTTCTGTCTACGGTCCGTCTACGTTCCGTCTACGTTCTGTCTACGTTCTGTCTACGTTCTGCCTACGTTCTGTCTACGGTCTGTCTACGTTCTGTCTACGTTCTGTTTCTGGTTCTATCTACGTTCTGTCTACTTTCTGTTTCTGGTTCTATCTACGTTCTGTCTACGGTCTGTCTACGGTCTGTCTACGGTCTGTCTACGGTCTGTCTACGGTCTGTCTACGGTCTGTCTACGGTCTGTCTACGTTCTGTCTACGTTCTGTCTACGTTCTGTCTACGTTCTGTCTACGGTCTGTCTACGGTCTGTCTACGGTCTGTCTACGGTCCGTCTACGGTCCGTCTACGGTCCGTCTACGGTCCGTCTACGGTCCGTCTACGTTCCGTCTACGTTCCGCCTACGTTCTGTCTACGGTCTGTCTACGTTCTGTCTACGTTCTGTTTCTGGTTCTATCTACGTTCTGTCTACTTTCTGTTTCTGGTTCTATCTACGTTCTGTCTACGGTCTGTCTACGGTCTGTCTACGGTCTGTCTACGGTCTGTCTACGTTCTGTCTACGTTCTGTCTACGTTCTGTCTACGTTCTGTCTACGGTCTGTCTACGGTCTGTCTACGTTCTGTCTACGGTCCGTCTACGGTCCGTCTACGGTCCGTCTACGGTCCGTCTACGTTCCGTCTACGGTCCGTCTACGGTCCGTCTACGGTCCGTCTACGTTCCGTCTACGTTCCGTCTACGGTCCGTCTACGGTCCGTCTACGGTCCGTCTACGGTCTGTCTACGTTCTGTTTCTGGTTCTATCTACGTTCTGTCTACGGTCTGTCTACGGTCTGTCTACGTTCTGTCTACGGTCTGTCTACGTTCTATCTACGTTCTATCTACGGTCTGTCTACGTTCTGTTTCTGGTTCTATCTACGTTCTGTCTACGTTCTGTCTACGTTCTGTCTACGTTCTATCTACGGTCTGTCTACGTTCTGTCTACGTTCTGTTTCTGGGTTGCTGCTGTTCTCTGTCCTCTAGCCTGTCTCTGTCTGCCTGTCTGTCTGTCTGCCTGGTGTTGTGGGTCTGTCTGCCTGGTGTTGTGGGTCTGTCTGCCTGGTGGGTCTGCCTGGTGGGTCTGCCTGGTGGGTCTGCCTGGTGGGTCTGCCTGGTGGGTCTGCCTGGTGGGTCTGTCTACGGTCTGTCTACGGTCTGTCTACGGTCTATCTACGGTCTGTTTCTGGGTTGCTGCTGTTCTCTGTCCTCTAGCCTGTCTGTCTGCCTGTCTGTCTGTCTGCCTGGTGGGTCTGTCTGCCTGGTGGGTCTGTCTGCCTGGTGGGTCTGTCTGCCTGGTGTTGTGGGTTTGTCTGTCTCCTTGGTTTCTCATTTGGTGTTAACCCTCTTCTCGGTTATCTGAAATGTATATGGCACCCTATTCCTTAATAGTGCACTACTTTAGATCAGAGCCCTATGGCACCCTATTCCCTATATGGTACACTACTTTAGACCAGAGCCCTATGGCACCCTATTCCCTATATGGTGCACTACTTTAGATCAGAGCCCTATGGCACCCTATTCCCTATATGGTGCACTACTTTAGACCAGAGCCCTATGGCACCCTATTCCCTATTATAGTGCACTACTTTAGACCAGAGCCTTATGTCACCCTATTCCCTGTATAGTGCACTACTTTAGACCAGAGCCCTATGGCACCCTATTCCCTATGTAGTGCCCTACTTTAGACCAGAGCCCTATGGCACCCTATTCCCTATGTAGTGCTCTGGTCTAAAGTAGTGCACTATATAGGGTGCCATCTGATAAGCAGCCGTCACAAAGCCATGGTTGTTACCCCTCTCCTCTCTCTCCCTGGTCCTGTCCTGGCTGTGCCACTAGGGGGCGATCATTCCTCAGTCACCACATGTCCGCCTTGGGGATCAGTAGGAGATCACGGCTCTTTAACAAGGCTGGTTCCATCTCTGAGGAACCTGCTCCTTCTGCCTCTCGAGCCGCAAGCAGGTCTGACTACACCTCCATCACCCTCTCTCTCTCTCTCTCTCTCTCTCTCTATCTCTCTCTGGGTCTCTCTCTCTCTCTATCTCTCTCTGGGTCTCTCTCTCTCTCTCTCTCTCTCTCTCTCTCTCTCTCTCTCTCTCTCTCTCTCTCTCTCTCTCTCTCTCTCTGTCTCTCTGTCTCTCTCTCTCTCTCTCTCTCTCTCTCTGGGTCTCTCTCTCTGGGTCTCTCTCTCTCTCTCTCTGGGTCTCGCTCTCTCTCTCTCTGGGTCTCTCTCTCTCCCTCTCTCTGGATCTCCCTCTCCCTCTCTCTCTGTCTCTCTCTCTGTCTCTCTGGATCTCTCATTCATTCACGTACTCACTATCTCATTCACTCACTCATGCCTCTACTGTGGTAAAGTCCATGAAAGCTTCCTGAGAACAGAGGACAACAGAGGTCTGACTAATTAAAGTGTCAGTGAAAGGAGAGGATTAGTCTTAACACACTGAAGAGGGCTTGTACCCTGCTCTCGCCTGGTTGAGTCCCAAATGGCACCCTATTCTCTATATAGTGCACTACTTTTAACCAGAGCCCTATAGGAAATATAGTGCCATTTGGGATGTAGGCCAGGAGAGAGCCATGGTACCCTTTTCCCTTTGGGCTCTGGTCTAAAGTAGTGCACTACTAGGGCTCTACCTCTGGTCTAAAGTAGTGCACTACTAGGACTCTACCTCTGGTCTAAAGTAGTGCACTACTAGGACTCTACCTCTGGTCTAAAGTAGTGCACTACTAGGACTCTACCTCTGGTCTAAAGTAGTGCACTACTAGGACTCTACCTCTGGTCTAAAGTAGTGCACTACTAGGACTCTACCTCTGGTCTAAAGTAGTGCACTACTAGGACTCTACCTCTGGTCTAAAGTAGTGCACTACTAGGACTCTACCTCTGGTCTAAAGTAGTGCACTACTAGGGCTCTACCTCTGGTCTAAAGTAGTGCACTACTAGGACTCTACCTCTGGTCTAAAGTAGTGCACTACTAGGGCTCTGGTCTAAAGTAGTGCACTACTAGGACTTTACCTCTGGTCTAAAGTAGTGCACTACTAGGACTCTACCTCTGGTCTAAAGTAGTGCACTACTAGGACTCTACCTCTGGTCTAAAGTAGTGCACTACTAGGACTCTACCTCTGGTCTAAAGTAGTGCACTACTAGGACTCTACCTCTGGTCTAAAGTAGTGCACTACTAGGACTCTACCTCTGGTCTAAAGTAGTGCACTACTAGGGCTCTACCTCTGGTCTAAAGTAGTGCACTACTAGGACTCTACCTCTGGTCTAAAGTAGTGCACTACTAGGACTCTACCTCTGGTCTAAAGTAGTGCACTACTAGGACTCTACCTCTGGTCTAAAGTAGTGCACTACTAGGACTCTACCTCTGGTCTAAAGTAGTGCACTACTAGGGCTCTACCTCTGGTCTAAAGTAGTGCACTACGTAAGGGAATAGGGTGCCATTTGGGACGTAACCCTGCTCTGTGCTTTAACACAGCTGGAGAAAAGCACTTAGTCCATCCTTTCTCTTAGATGATGTCAGCCTGGACAGGAAGTATTCAGTAGAGGACCGGTTCAGTAATGTTTTCTGGTGATGTCAGCCTGGACAACAGGTATTCAGTAGAGGACCGGTTCAGTAATGTTGTCTGGTGATGTCAGCCTGGACAGGAAGTATTCAGTAGAGGACCGGTTCAGTAATGTTGTTTGGTGATGTCAGCCTGGACAACAGGTATTCAGTAGAGGACCGGTTCAGTAATGTTGTCTGGTGATGTCAGCCTGGACAGGAAGTATTCAGTAGAGGACCGGTTCAGTAATGTTGTCTGGTGATGTCAGCCTGGACAACAGGTATTCAGTAGAGGACCGGTTCAGTAATGTTGTCTGGTGATGTCAACCTGGACAACAGGTATTCAGTAGAGGACCGGTTCAGTAATGTTGTCTGGTGATGTCAGCCTGGACAACAGGTATTCAGTAGAGGACCGGTTCAGTAATGTTGTCTGGTGATGTCAACCTGGACAACAGGTATTCAGTAGAGGACCGGTTCAGTAATGTTGTCTGGTGATGTCAGCCTGGACAACAGGTATTCAGTAGAGGACCGGTTCAGTAATGTTGTCTGGTGATGTCAGCCTGGACAACAGGTATTCAGTAGAGGACCGGTTCAGTAATGTCTGGTGATGTCAGCCTGGACAACAGGTATTCAGTAGAGGACCGGTTCAGTAATGTTGTCTGGTGGTGTCAGCCTGGACAACAGGTATTCAGTAGAGGACCGGTTCAGTAATGTCTGGTGATGTCAGCCTGGACAACAGGTATTCAGTAGAGGACCGGTTCAGTAATGTCTGGTGATGTCAGCCTGGACAGGAGGTATTCAGTAGAGGACCGGTTCAGTAATGTTGTCTAGATGATGTCAGCCTGGACAGGAGGTATTCAGTAGAGGACCGGTTCAGTAATGTCTGGTGATGTCAGCCTGGACAACAGGTATTCAGTAGAGGACAGGTACTATAGAGGTACAGTAGAGACAAATACTAGTCCAGTCACTAGCTAGCTAAACCAATGTCTCCAGACAGATACTAGTACAGTCACTAGCTAGCTAAACCAATGTCTCCAGACAGATACTAGTCCAGTCACTAGCTAACTAAACCAATGTCTCCAGACAGATACTAGTTCAGTCACTAGCTAGTTAAACCAATGTCTCCAGACAGATACTAGTTCAGTCACTAGCTAGCTAAACCAATGTCTCCAGACAGATACTAGTTCAGTCACTAGCTAGCTAAACCAATGTCTCCAGACAGATACTAGTTGAGTCCAGTCACTAGCTAGCTAAACCAATGTCTCCAGACAGATACTAGTCCAGTCACTAGCTAGCTAAACCAATGTCTCCAGACAGATACTAGTCCAGTCACTAGCTAACTAAACCAATGTCTCCAGACAGATACTAGTTCAGTCACTAGCTAGCTAAACCAATGTCTCCAGACAGATACTAGTCCAGTCACTAGCTAGCTAAACCAATGTCTCCAGACAAATACTAGTCCAGTCACTAGCTAACTAAACCAATGTCTCCAGACAGATACTAGTTGAGTCCAGTCACTAGCTAGTTAAACCAATGTCTCCAGACAGATACTAGTCCAGTCACTAGCTAGCTAAACCAATGTCTCCAGACAGATACTAGTTGAGTCCAGTCACTAGCTAGCTAAACCAATGTCTCCAGACAGATACTAGTCCAGTCACTAGCTAGCTAAACCAATGTCTCCAGACAGATACTAGTTGAGTCCAGTCACTAGCTAGCTAAACCAATGTCTCCAGACAGATACTAGTTCAGTCACTAGCTAGCTAAACCAATGTCTCCAGACAGATACTAGTCCAGTCACTAGCTAACTAAACCAATGTCTCCAGACAGATACTAGTCCAGTCACTAGCTAGTTAAACCAATGTCTCCAGACAGATACTAGTCCAGTCACTAGCTAACTAAACCAATGTCTCCAGACAGATACTAGTCCAGTCACTAGCTAACTAAACCAATGTCTCCAGACAGATACTAGTCCAGTCACTAGCTAGCTAAACCAATGTCTCCAGACAGATACTAGTTGAGTCCAGTCACTAGCTAGCTAAACCAATGTCTCCAGACAGATACTAGTCCAGTCACTAGCTAACTAAACCAATGTCTCCAGACAGATACTAGTTCAGTCACTAGCTAGCTAAACCAATGTCTCCAGACAGATACTAGTTCAGTCACTAGCTAGCTAAACCAATGTCTCCAGACAGATACTAGTTGAGTCCAGTCACTAGCTAGCTAAACCAATGTCTCCAGACAGATACTAGTCCAGTCACTAGCTAACTAAACCAATGTCTCCAGACAGATACTAGTTGAGTCCAGTCACTAGCTAGCTAAACCAATGTCTCCAGACAGATACTAGTTGAGTCCAGTCACTAGCTAGCTAAACCAATGTCTCCAGACAGATACTAGTCCAGTCACTAGCTAGTTAAACCAATGTCTCCAGACAGATACTAGTTGAGTCCAGTCACTAGCTAGCTAAACCAATGTCTCCAGACAGATACTAGTCCAGTAACTAGCTAGCTAAACCAATGTCTCCAGACAGATACTAGTCCAGTAACTAGCTAGCTAAACCAATGTCTCCAGACAGATACAAGTTCAGTCACTAGCTAACTAAACCAATGTCTCCAGACAGATACTAGTTGAGTCCAGTCACTAGCTAGCTAAACCAATGTCTCCAGACAGATACTAGTCCAGTCACTAGCTAGCTAAACCAATGTCTCCAGACAGATACTAGTTGAGTCCAGTCACTAGCTAGCTAAACCAATGTCTCCAGACAGATACTAGTCCAGTCACTAGCTAGCTAAACCAATGTCTCCAGACAGATACTAGTTCAGTCACTAGCTAACTAAACCAATGTGTCCAGACAGATACTAGTCCAGTCACTAGCTAGCTAAACCAATGTCTCCAGACAGATACTAGTCCAGTCACTAGCTAGTTAAACCAATGTCTCCAGACAGATACTAGTTGAGTCACTAGCTAGTTAAACCAATGTCTCCAGACAGATACTAGTTGAGTCCAGTCACTAGCTAGCTAAACCAATGTCTCCAGACAGATACTAGTCCAGTCACTAGCTAGTTAAACCAATGTCTCCAGACAGATACTAGTTGAGTCCAGTCACTAGCTAGCTAAACCAATGTCTCCAGACAGATACTAGTTGAGTCCAGTCACTAGCTAGCTAAACCAATGTCTCCAGACAGATACTAGTTCAGTCACTAGCTAACTAAACCAATGTCTCCAGACATATACTAGTCCAGTCACTAGCTAGTTAAACCAATGTCTCCAGACAGATACTAGTTGAGTCCAGTCACTAGCTAACTAAACCAATGTCTCCAGACAGATACTAGTCCAGTCACTAGCTAGTTAAACCAATGTCTCCAGACAGATACTAGTTGAGTCACTAGCTAGTTAAACCAATGTCTCCAGACAGATACTAGTTGAGTCACTAGCTAGCTAAACCAATGTCTCCAGACAGATACTAGTCCAGTCACTAGCTAGCTAAACCAATGTCTCCAGACAGATACTAGTTGAGTCCAGTCACTAGCTAGCTAAACCAATGTCTCCAGACAGATACTAGTTGAGTCCAGTCACTAGCTAACTAAACCAATGTCTCCAGACAGATACTAGTCCAGTCACTAGCTAGTTAAACCAATGTCTCCAGACAGATACTAGTTGAGTCCAGTCACTAGCTAACTAAACCAATGTCTCCAGACAGATACTAGTCCAGTCACTAGCTAGTTAAACCAATGTCTCCAGACAGATACTAGTTGAGTCCAGTCACTAGCTAGCTAAACCAATGTCTCCAGACAGATACTAGTTGAGTCCAGTCACTAGCTAACTAAACCAATGTCTCCAGACAGATACTAGTCCAGTCACTAGCTAGCTAAACCAATGTCTCCAGACAGATACTAGTTGAGTCACTAGCTAGTTAAACCAATGTCTCCAGACAGATACTCGTTGAGTCCAGTCACTAGCTAGTTAAACCAATGTCTCCAGACAGATACTAGTCTAGTCACTAGCTAGCTAAACCAATGTCTCCAGACAGATACTAGTTGAGTCCAGTCACTAGCTAGTTAAACCAATGTCTCCAGACAGATACTAGTTGAGTCCAGTCACTAGCTAGTTAAACCAATGTCTCCAGACAGATACTAGTCCAGTCACTAGCTAGTTAAACCAATGTCTCCAGACAGATACTAGTTGAGTCCAGTCACTAGCTAGCTAAACCAATGTCTCCAGACAGATACTAGTCCAGTCACTAGCTAACTAAACCAATGTCTCCAGACAGATACTAGTCCAGTCACTAGCTAGTTAAACCAATGTCTCCAGACAGATACTAGTTGAGTCCAGTCACTAGCTAGTTAAACCAATGTCTCCAGACAGATACTAGTCCAGTCACTAGCTAGCTAAACCAATGTCTCCAGACAGATACTAGTCCAGTCACTAGCTAGCTAAACCAATGTCTCCAGACAGATACTAGTTGAGTCCAGTCACTAGCTAGTTAAACCAATGTCTCCAGACAGATACTAGTCCAGTCACTAGCTAGTTAAACCAATGTCTCCAGACAGATACTAGTCCAGTCACTAGCTAGTTAAACCAATGTCTCCAGACAGATACTAGTCCAGTCACTAGCTAACTAAACCAATGTCTCCAGACAGATACTAGTTGAGTCCAGTCACTAGCTAGTTAAACCAATGTCTCCAGACAGATACTAGTCCAGTCACTAGCTAGTTAAACCAATGTCTCCAGACAGATACTAGTCCAGTCACTAGCTAGTTAAACCAATGTCTCCAGACAGATACTAGTCCAGTCACTAGCTAGCTAAACCAATGTCTCCAGACAGATACTAGTCCAGTCACTAGCTAGCTAAACCAATGTCTCCAGACAGATACTAGTTGAGTCCAGTCACTAGCTAGTTAAACCAATGTCTCCAGACAGATACTAGTCCAGTCACTAGCTAGTTAAACCAATGTCTCCAGACAGATACTAGTCCAGTCACTAGCTAGTTAAACCAATGTCTCCAGACAGATACTAGTCCAGTCACTAGCTAGCTAAACCAATGTCTCCAGACAGATACTAGTCCAGTCACTAGCTAGCTAAACCAATGTCTCCAGACAGATACTAGTTGAGTCACTAGCTAGCTAAACCAATGTCTCCAGACAGATACTAGTTGAGTCCAGTCACTAGCTAGCTAAACCAATGTCTCCAGTCAGATACTAGTCCAGTCACTAGCTAACTAAACCAATGTCTCCAGACAGATACTAGTCCAGTCACTAGCTAGTTAAACCAATGTCTCCAGACAGATACTAGTTGAGTCCAGTCACTAGCTAGCTAAACCAATGTCTCCAGACAGATACTAGTTGAGTTCAGTCACTAGCTAGCTAAACCAATGTCTCCAGACAGATACTAGTTCAGTCACTAGCTAGCTAAACCAATGTCTCCAGACAGATACTAGATGAGTCCAGTCACTAGCTAGTTAAACCAATGTCTCCAGACAGATACTAGTTGAGTCCAGTCACTAGCTAGTTAAACCAATGTCTCCAGACAGATACTAGTTGAGTCCAGTCACTAGCTAGTTAAACCAATGTCTCCAGACAGATACTAGTTGAGTCCAGTCACTAGCTAGTTAAGGACACCCTCCACTGTGACATCATGTTGGAACACTTACAGTCCACTCACTGACAAACTAACGCCTGCTGGAAAAACAAGTTACAACTATTCTGTCTCGTCGGAACGATGAGGCACACACACACACACACACACACACACACATACTCACGCACAAACACACAAACATATTCACACACACTTACACATCTTCACACAAACACACACACATATTCACACACACTCTCACACACAAGCTCACACACAAACACACACTCGCACACACAAAAACACTATTTCTCTCTCCGCACCCCCCTTGTTCTGGAGCCCTGTCTCAGAGGACAGGAAACACTATTTCTCTCTCCGCACCCCCCTTGTTTTGGAGCCCTGTCTCAGAGGACAGGAAACACTATTGTGTGGAGATCCTGAAGTGTGTGTGGTGTGCTGCTGCCTTGGCAACCCTTTCTCCTCACTCTCTCCCTCTGTGTGTGTGTGTGTGTGTGTGTGTGTGTGTGTGTGTGTGTGTGTGTGTGTGTGTGTGTGTGTGTGTGTGTGTGTGTGTGTGTGTGTGTGTGTGTGTGTGTGTGTGCGCGTGTGTTTTTCCCTCCCGTCCGTCGGTCCATCCTCAGCCCGTCTCCTACTGACTTGGCTGGCCCCGAGAAGCAACAGCAGCCCCAGACGGTCCCGGAGAAACAAGGGAACAAGACGGAAAGGAACACCTTCAGGTGAGTACAGTTACTGAACCTCTCAGAGACAGAGACCAGGACAGAGACCAGGACAGAGACCAGGACAGCGACCAGGACAGAGACCAGGACAGAGACAGGGTTGTTTATCAGTGTATGGTGGGGGGGGGGGGGGGGGGGGTTATATACCTGCTGAGGGTCACTGTTATTATGGTGAAAGCAGGTGGGGGGGGGGGGGGGGGGGGGGGTTATATACCTGCTGAGGGTCACTGTTATTATGGTGAAAGCAGGGGGGGGGGGGGGGGTTATATACCTGCTGAGGGTCACTGTTATTATGGTGAAAGCAGAGGGGGTTATATACCTGCCAGTGTTGTTTCTCTTATAGGAATAACCATCTATGTTGTAGATAGCCTTCACCAGTGTTTGGGAGTGTGGTGACCAGTATATTATTTGAGATGCCTGATGTCCACCATTGAGCTTTAAGTCCTCTGCTGTTTCGGATGGACAACCAGTGATTGCTCACTGACATGAATACATTTTTGGTGACCATTTAAGAGACATCATTATTTGTCTTCAACCTCCCTTTTTTTCCTGCTAGATAATATAAATAGTTTCAGTATGTCTAATGGTCATTGTTTGTCCTGTAACATTGGACTCTACATCATCATGTCCTGTATTTCAAGTCTTAACTTTCCTCTCTATTCATGTCAGCTTTGTCTCTGACTCTCTCTCCCCTTCTGTATGTTTTTCTCCCTCTTTCCTCTCTGTCTCTGTCTCTCTCTCCTGTCCTCCTCCTTTTCTCTCCTCCTCTTTTCCCCTCTCTTCCCCTCTCTCTTCCCCGCTCTCCTCTCCTCCTTCATAATGTCTGACTACCATCCTAATCTCTTTCCTTGCTGCTGTGGTTGCCCAAAATTCCACCCCTCCCTCCCTCCCTCCCTCCCTCCACCCCTCCATCCATTCTTCCTCTCCTTGTACAGCTCTGAGCAGGACAGCCACAGTGCCGTTTGGTGAGTAGCCCTCTGCACGGCCAGAGAATGTGACTTTCTGTGAGGTGCTGTTGTGATTTTAAATCATTATGATAGTTAGTCATTTTAAAGGAATGAGAGACAGAGAGAGAGAGAGTGGGAACGAGATGGAGGAAGAGAGGAGGGAGGGAGGGAGGGAGGGAGGGAGGGAGGGAGGGAGGGAGGGAGGGAGCATGGATGAGAAGGGAGGGAGGGAGGCGCCACGCTGTTCAGACTTCCTGACAACAACCAACAGATGGGTCCGTCAATTCAAATCCCCAATTAGAGACTTCTATTCAGGCCTTATGTAAGAGGGCTGTCACTGGCATGTTAGCTTTATAGCTAAAGAGGTTTGCCATAGTCTCACTGGTACGTCAGCTTAATAGCTAAAGAGGGTTACCGTAGTCTGTCACTGGTACGTTAGCTTAATAGGTAAAGAGGGTTACCATAGTCTGTCACTGGTACGTTAGCTTAATAGCTAAAGAGGGTTACCATATTCTGGTACGTTAGCTTTATAGCTAAAGAGGGTTACCATAGTCTCACTGGTACGTTAGCTTAATAGGTAAAGAGGGTTACCATAGTCTGTCACTGGTACGTTAGCTTAATAGGTAAAGAGGGTTACCATAGTATGTCACTGGTACGTTAGCTTAATAGGTAAAGAGGGTTACCATATTCTGGTACGTTAGCTTTATAGCTAAAGAGGGTTACCATATTCTGTCACTGGTACATTAGCTTTATAACTGAAGAGGGTTACCATAGTCTGGTACGTTAGCTTTATAGCTGAAGAGAGTTACCATATTCTGGTACGTTAGCTTTATAGCTGAAGAGAGTTACCATATTCTGGTACGTTAGCTTTATAGCTAAAGAGAGTTACCATATTCTATCACTGGTACATTAGCTTTATAACTGAAGAGGGTTACCATAGTCTGGTACGTTAGCTTTATAGCTGAAGAGAGTTACCATATTCTGGTACGTTAGCTTTATAGCTGAAGAGAGTTACCATAGTCTGGTACGTTAGCTTTATAGCTAAAGAGGGTTACCATATTCTATCACTGGTACATTAGCTTTATAACTGAAGAGGGTTACCATAGTCTGGTACGTTAGCTTTATAGCTGAAGAGAGTTACCATATTCTGGTACGTTAGCTTTATAGCTAAAGAGAGTTACCATATTCTGGTACGTTAGCTTTATAGCTAAAGAGAGTTACCATATTCTGGTACGTTAGCTTTATAGCTAAAGAGAGTTACCATATTCTGGTACGTTAGCTTTATAGCTAAAGAGAGTTACCATATTCTGGTACGTTAGCTTTATAGCTAAAGAGAGTTACCATATTCTGGTACGTTAGCTTTATAGCTGAAGAGAGTTACCATAGTCTGGTACGTTAGCTTTATAGCTAAAGAGAGTTACCATATTCTGGTACGTTAGCTTTATAGCTAAAGAGAGTTACCATATTCTGGTACGTTAGCTTTATAGCTGAAGAGAGTTACCATAGTCTGGTACGTTAGCTTTATAGCTAAAGAGAGTTACCATATTCTGGTACGTTAGCTTTATAGCTAAAGAGGGTTACCATATTCTGGTACGTTAGCTTTATAGCTAAAGAGAGTTACCATATTCTGGTACGTTAGCTTTATAGCTAAAGAGAGTTACCATATTCTGGTACGTTAGCTTTATAGCTAAAGAGAGTTACCATATTCTGGTACGTTAGCTTTATAGCTGAAGAGAGTTACCATAGTCTGGTACGTTAGCTTTATAGCTGAAGAGAGTTACCATATTCTGGTACGTTAGCTTTATAGCTAAAGAGAGTTACCATATTCTGGTACGTTAGCTTTATAGCTGAAGAGAGTTACCATATTCTGGTACGTTAGCTTTATAGCTAAAGAGAGTTACCATATTCTGGTACGTTAGCTTTATAGCTAAAGAGAGTTACCATATTCTGGTACGTTAGCTTTATAGCTAAAGAGAGTTACCATATTCTGGTACGTTAGCTTTATAGCTGAAGAGAGTTACCATATTCTGGTACGTTAGCTTTATAGCTAAAGAGAGTTACCATATTCTGGTACGTTAGCTTTATAGCTGAAGAGAGTTACCATAGTCTGGTACGTTAGCTTTATAGCTAAAGAGAGTTACCATATTCTGGTACGTTAGCTTTATAGCTAAAGAGGGTTACCATATTCTGGTACGTTAGCTTTATAGCTAAAGAGAGTTACCATATTCTGGTACGTTAGCTTTATAGCTAAAGAGAGTTACCATATTCTGGTACGTTAGCTTTATAGCTAAAGAGAGTTACCATATTCTGGTACGTTAGCTTTATAGCTGAAGAGAGTTACCATAGTCTGGTACGTTAGCTTTATAGCTGAAGAGAGTTACCATATTCTGGTACGTTAGCTTTATAGCTAAAGAGAGTTACCATATTCTGGTACGTTAGCTTTATAGCTGAAGAGAGTTACCATATTCTGGTACGTTAGCTTTATAGCTAAAGAGAGTTACCATATTCTGGTACGTTAGCTTTATAGCTAAAGAGAGTTACCATATTCTGGTACGTTAGCTTTATAGCTGAAGAGAGTTACCATATTCTGGTACGTTAGCTTTATAGCTAAAGAGAGTTACCATATTCTATCACTCGGGACAGTATCTAGCATCACATTGAGGCTGAATTATAGTATGACATACAATATGAATGGTTGTAACACCACATTCTGTTGATAGAACCATATAGGGCAACAGGTTTAATGCACGGAGAAAGAGTGATTCTGGCAACGCGTGAAACAACATTGGAAAAATGCTTGCTACCCTGCTCCAATTTTCAGCTATTTTCTTTCCCTGGCCTGCCTCTGCCTCTGTTTCTGTTTAAACCCTCTCTTCTCGTTCCCTGGCCTGCCTCTGCCTCTGTTTCTGTTTAAACCCTCTCTTCTCGTTCCCTGGCCTGCCTCTGTTTCTGTTTAAACCCTCTCTTCTCGTTCCCTGGCCTGCCTCTGCCTCTGTTTCTGTTTAAACCCTCTCTTCTCGTTCCCTGGCCTGCCTCTGCCTCTGTTTCTGTTTAAACCCTCTCTTCTCTTTCCCTGGCCTGCCTCTGTTTCTGTTTAAACCCTCTCTTCTCTTTCCCTGGCCTGCCTCTGCCTCTGTTCAGAAGTTTAAACCCTCTCTTCTCTTTTTAAAGCTGCACTATGTCACTTTTTTGGCTTACCTGACCAAATTCACATAGCAATATGAGTTATAGATCTGTCATTCTCATTGAAAGTCTAAGAAGCGGCAGATCTGTTCTATTCGGGCTATTTCTTTGCTTCCCGTTCTTCGGTTTCGTTTTTGCGTCTTTTACTTTCGGTTTTGTTCACCAGCTTCAAACAGCTGAAAATACAATATTTTTGGTTATTGAATATATATTTCACAGCGGTTTAGATGGTACAATGATTCTCTACACTAGACTTGCTTGTTTTGTCACACATAAACTGAAATTAGGGGCACTATTATAATTTTTGCAACCAGGAAATGGAGGAGTGATGTCTGTACATTGCACTTTTTTATGAATGGTTTCAATAACTGCATGGAATTAGTTCTGATGATGCGGACGTTTGGAATGCAATGATGACACAATGGTATGAATATCACGTTCTGTTCAGATGTTCTAATTACCATGGAGACCAGGGTTACCATGCTAACTGTCTCATCCATCAGCCAGCTCTCTGTCTATATGAGGAGCTTGGAGACCAGGGTTACCATGCTCATTGTCTCATCCATCAGCCAGCTCACTGTCTATATGAGGAGTTTGGAGAGCAGGGTTACCATGCTCATTGTCTCATCCATCAGCCAGCTCTCTGTCTATATGAGGAGCTTGGAGACCAGGGTTACCATGCTCATACTCTCATCCATCAGCCAGCTCTCTGTCTATATGAGGAGCTTGGAGACCAGGGTTACCATGCTCACCATATATTAAGTATAACTAAGTGCTGGATTTGACTGTTAGTTGCTACATGCCTCTAGTATGGACGGTCTAGAAATATTTCCTAATGAATAAGTATTGTCCTTAACTGCAGTATAGTGGTGTTACTGTTCATGTTATTATGGACATTGGTGTTGGCGTGACCTTTCCCCCCTCCTGGGATGTCATCAGACCGAGTCGGAGTAGTACGATGTGACACTGCCTCGTGTTGAGTTGGTATATCTCTCTCCTGTATCCTACCACTGCCTCGTGTTGAGTTGGTATATCTGTATGCTACCACTGCCTCATGTTGAGTTGGTATATCTGTATCCTACCACTGCCTCGTGTTGAGTTGGTATGTCTCTCTCCTGTATCCTACCACTGCCTCGTGTTGAGTTGGTATATCTGTATCCTACCACTGCCTCGTGTTGAGTTGGTTACTCTGTATCCTACCACTGCCTCGTGTTGAGTTGGTATCTCTGTATCCTACCACTGCCTCGTGTTGAGTTGGTATCTCTGTATCCTACCACTGCCTCGTGTTGAGTTGGTATATCTGTATCCTACCACTGCCTCGTGTTGAGTTGGTATCTCTGTATCCTACCACTGCCTCGTGTTGAGTTGGTATATCTGTATCCTACCACTGCCTCGTGTTGAGTTGGTATCTCTGTATCCTACAACTGCCTCGTGTTGAGTTGGTATCTCTGTATCCTACCACTGCCTCGTGTTGAGTTGGTATCTCTGTATCCTACCACTGCCTCGTGTTGAGTTGGTATCTCTGTATCCTACCACTGCCTCGTGTTGAGTTGGTATCTCTGTATCCTACCACTGCCTCGTGTTGAGTTGGTAACCGTGTGGCTCAGTTGGTAGAGCATGGCGCTTGCAACGGCGCTTGCAACGCCAGGGTTGTGGGTTCATTCCCCACGGGGGGACCAGGATGAATATGTATGAACTTTCCGATTTGTAAGTCGCTCTGGATAAGAGCGTCTGCTAAATGACTTAAATGTAAAATGTAAATGTTAAATGTTGAGTTGGTATCTCTGTATCCTACCACTGCCTCGTGTTGAGTTGGTATATCTATCTCCTGTATCCTACCACTGCCTCCTGTTGAGTTGGTATATCTCTCTCCTGTATCCTACCACTGCCTCATGTTGAGATGGTATCTCTGTATCCTACCACTGCCTCGTGTTGAGTTGGTATATCTCTCTCCTACATGTCTGGACACATTTTATTTCTGAGTTTGGAAGCGAATTCATATTGAAAACGCGTGTGGACATTCCTTGTCAAGTCACCACACTACAGTATGATTAGTTAGCAGCCATTTTGTTAATGAAACGGTAGTGGTGTCGGTGGTGGATATGTCCTGTAGAGGTATAAACTAATGTTCTCTCCCCAGCCCAGACGACTGTAATGTTAATATGGACAAGCCCGTCCTCAGGAAGTTTCAGTAAGTACGGTTTATGGAACGTTATGTTGCATGATGGGAGGTGGCCGACCTGCTTTGGAGCCTGCTGCTGCATTCTGGGAGCTGGGGGTCATGGCTGTATCCTAAATGGCACCCTATTCCCTATATAGTACACTACTATAGACCAGAGCCCTGTTCCCTATATAGTGGTACTACTATAGACCAGAGCCCTATTCCCTATATAGTGCACTACTATAGACCAGAGCCCTATTCCCTATATAGTGGTACTACTATAGACCAGAGCCCTATTCCCTATATAGTGGTACTACTATAGACCAGAGCCCTATTCCCTATATAGTGGTACTACTATAGACCAGAGCCCTATTCCCTATATAGTGGTACTACTATAGACCAGAGCCCTATTCCCTATATAGTGGTACTACTATAGACCAGAGCCCTATTCCCTATAAAGTGCACTACTATAGACCAGAGCCCTAGTCCCTATATAGTGCACTACAATAGACCAGAGCCAATAGGGTTTTTAATGGTCAAAAGTAGTGGACTATGTATTGAATAGGGAGCCACTTGGGACGTAGCCTGGGTGTTATGGTGTGTTGGCGTCCAATTTGAAATGGTGTGTTGATATTAACGGTGTGGTCTGCGGTTTATGATTAAAATCGGGTTCAACCAATCAATTTAACAGGGTTTTATCATGAACATTGATTGACAGGTTCAAGACACCAATGGAGCAGAACTGAAGGTGTAAGATTCATCACATGACAATAAACTGGATTAAAGGGGAAACGTCATGCTGGTCATCTCCAGCATCACCCCCAACATCTACATATGTGCTGCACGGTAGACTAGTGGTTAGAGGGGAGGGACGGCAGGTAGCCTAGTGGTTAGAGGGGAGGGACGGCAGGTAGCCTAGTGGTTAGAGTGGAGGGGCGGCAGGTAGACTAGTGGTTAGAGTGGAGGGGCGGCAGGTAGACTAGTGGTTAGAGTGGAGGGGCGGCAGGTAGACTAGTGGTTAGAGTGGAGGGGCGGCAGGTAGCCTAGTGGTTAGAGTGGAGGGGCGGCAGGTAGCCTAGTGGTTAGAGTGGAGGGGCGGCAGGTAGACTAGTGGTTAGAGTGGAGGGGCGGCAGGTAGCCTAGTGGTTAGAGTGGAGGGGCGGCAGGTAGCCTAGTGGTTAGAGTGGAGGGGCGGCAGGTAGCCTAGTGGTTAGAGTGGAGGGACGGCAGGTAGACTAGTGGTTAGAGTGGAGGGACGGCAGGTAGACTAGTGGTTAGAGTGGAGGGGCGGCAGGTAGCCTAGTGGTTAGAGTGGAGGGACGGCACGGTAGACTAGTGGTTAGAGTGGAGGGGCGGCAGGTAGCCTAGTGGTTAGAGTGGAGGGGCGGCAGGTAGCCTAGTGGTTAGAGTGGAGGGACGGCAGGTAGACTAGTGGTTAGAGTGGAGGGACGGCAGGTAGACTAGTGGTTAGAGTGGAGGGACGGCAGGGTAGACTAGTGGTTAGAGTGGAGGGGAGGTAGGTAGCCTAGTGGTTAGAGTGGAGGGACGGCAGGTAGACTAGTGGTTAGAGTGGAGGGACGGCACGGTATACTAGTGGTTAGAGTGGAGGGACGGCAGGTAGACTAGTGGTTATGGTGGAGGGACGGCACGGTATACTAGTGGTTAGAGTGGAGGGACGGCACGGTATACTAGTGGTTAGAGTGGAGGGACGGCAGGTAGACTAGTGGTTAGAGTGGAGGGACGGCACGGTATACTAGTGGTTAGAGTGGAGGGACGGCAGGTAGACTAGTGGTTAGAGTGGAGGGACGGCACGGTATACTAGTGGTTAGAGGGGAGGTACGGCAGGTAGACTAGTGGTTAGAGTGGAGGGACGGCAGGTAGACTAGTGGTTAGAGTGGAGGGGAGGCAGGTAGACTAGTGGTTAGAGTGGAGGGACGGCAGGTAGCCTAGCGGTTAGAGTGGAGGGGAGGCAGGTAGCCTAGTGGTTAGAGTGGAGGGACGGCACGGTAGACTAGTGGTTAGAGTGGAGGGGAGGCAGGTAGACTAGTGGTTAGAGTGGAGGGGAGGCAGGTAGACTAGTGGTTAGAGTGGAGGGGAGGCAGGTAGACTAGTGGTTAGAGTGGAGGGACGGCAGGTAGCCTAGCGGTTAGAGTGGAGGGGAGGCAGGTAGCCTAGTGGTTAGAGTGGAGGGACGGCACGGTAGACTAGTGGTTAGAGTGGAGGGGAGGCAGGTAGCCTAGTGGTTAGTGGAGGGACGGCACGGTAGACTAGTGGTTAGAGTGGAGGGACGGCAGGTAGCCTAGTGGTTAGAGTGGAGGGGAGGCAGGTAGACTAGTGGTTAGAGTGGAGGGACGGCACGGTAGACTAGTGGTTAGAGTGGAGGGGAGGCAGGTAGCCTAGTGGTTAGAGTGGAGGGACGGCACGGTAGACTAGTGGTTTGAGTGGAGGGATGGCACGGTAGACTAGTGGTTAGAGTGGAGGGACGGCAGGTAGCCTAGTGGTTAGAGTGGAGGGGAGGCAGGTAGACTAGTGGTTAGAGTGGAGGGGAGGCAGGTAGACTAGTGGTTAGAGTGGAGGGACGGCAGGTAGACTAGTGGTTAGAGTGGAGGGGAGGCAGGTAGCCTAGTGGTTAGAGTGGAGGGACGGCAGGTAGCCTAGTGGTTAGAGTGGAGGGACGGCACGGTAGACTAGTGGTTAGAGTGGAGGGACGGCAGGTAGACTAGTGGTTAGAGTGGAGGGACGGCAACCCTCCATCTTTTTTTTACTACAAAACATAGAAAAGCCATTTTCACATGTTGATGTTGGGTTGGAGCCATTTTCCACCACCATGCTAGCGTAGCTAATGCTAATCCCAGAACACCATTTTCCACCACCATGCTAGAGTAGCTAATGCTAATCCCCGGATGTTCCGTACTGCGTTCAGCCAATCAGGTTGCAGCAGTCGTTTTTTTTTCACCCCTGATCTGATCGTTTTAACACTCTCTAGCGTGGACCGGGATTAGCATTAGCTACACTAGCGCAGTGGTGGAAAATGGTGTTTCATAAAGAAATTACAAATATTTTCTCCAGGGTTTTTTTCTTCGCCTTCTCAACATTAAATCGAGTTAAGTAGGTAAACTACGCCTTTGCAGCCTAAATTAATGTTTTATGTACGAACCGGTCTACAGGGGATACGAGGCCATAGCCGGCTGCATACAGTCCCTTTGGACGGTAAAACGACTCAATACTTGACTCAGAGAGAAGATTAAAAGCAGTAAACCTGAGTGATGTATTGCAGTGATCCAGGGAGGGCCTGTTTTAACTGGAGTAGCTGCCCCGCCCCTACTGAGCCCTCCCCTGGGGAGAGAGGGAGGGAGGGAGAGAGAGAGAGAGAGGGAGGGAGGGAGAGAGAGGGAGGGCCTGTTTTAACTGGAGTAGCTGCCCCGCCCCTACTGAGCCCTCCCCTGGGGAGAGAGGGAGGGAGGGAGGGAGGGAGGGAGGGAGAGAGAGGGAGGGCCTGTTTTAACTGGAGTAGCTGCCCCGCCCCTACTGAGCCCTCCCCTGGGGAGAGAGAGAGAGGGAGGGAGGGAGAGAGAGGGAGGGCCTGTTTTAACTGGAGTAGCTGCCCCGCCCCTACTGAGCCCTCCCCTGGGGAGAGAGAGAGAGGGAGAGAGGGAGGGAGGGAGAGAGAGGGAGGGCCTGTTTTATCTGGAGTAGCTGCCCCGCCCCTACTGAGCCCTCCCCTGGGGAGAGAGAGAGAGGGAGGGAGGGAGGGAGGGAGGGAGAGAGAGAGGGAGAGAGGGAGCGAGGGAGAGAGAGAGAGAGAGAGAGGGAGGGAGGGAGGGAGGGAGGGTGAGTTCCTGGTGTGGTGGGTGTGAGGGGGTGGTGGTGTGGTGGTTGGCTTGGCTTCTGTCGCTGGCTAGGACCGTGCCATCTGAGAGCGTGGGCAGCGTATCTGTGGGCCGAGAAGCGTAATGGCTATCACAGTCATGCTGCAGGGTATGGTATCTGTTCTGGGGAATCAACATCAAATTATTTTGGTTATAAATGATATTTGTGTATTTCTAGACTATAATCAGTGTGTCTGGTTCAGGTCCTGTGGGGGTTTTGTCTCTCTCTTCTAATCTGTCTAATCTATTGTTTTGTTGCTGTGATCCTGGGTGATTTGGTTTTTGCCATGCTTGTCCCGTAATGGTGTTGTCGACCCCCCCCCCTCCATGGCGGCTCAGTCACCTCCAGTTTCCTCCATGTCTGTGTTCCTGTAGAGGCACCTTCCTCCGCAACCTGGTCGCCACCCAGTGGGAGAAGACGAGTCGGAGCCAACACGACAAGCTCCAGGATAAACTGTCCCAGGATGACCCCGTAGTCACGTCCCCCAGGGCAGAGGAGGACACCTCATCTGCAGACAGCAGCCCCAGTACACCCACTGAAGGTACAGTACCCTAAACCCTGCCGTACCCTCGTCCTCTAGCCCAAATACCCCAGCTGAAGCCAGCCCCTACCCCAGGTCCCAGGTACAGTACCCTAACCCAGCCTCTACCCCAGGCCCCAGGTCCCAGGTACAGTACCCTAACCCAGCCTCTACCCCAGGCCCCAGGTCCCAGGTCCCAGGTACAGTACCCTAACCCAGCCTCTACCCCAGGTCCCAGGTACAGTACCCTCGTCCTCTACCCTAGTCCCAGGTCCCAGGTACAGTACCCTAACCCAGCCTCTACCCCAGGCCCCAGGTCCCAGGTACAGTACCCTCGTCCTCTACCCCAGGTCCCAGGTACAGTACCCTCGTCCTCTACCCTAGTCCCAGGTCCCAGGTACAGTACCCTAACCCAGCCTCTACCCCAGGCCCCAGGTCCCAGGTACAGTACCCTCGTCCTCTACCCCAGGTCCCAGGTACAGTACCCTCGTCCTCTACCCTAGTCCCAGGCCCCAGGTCCCAGGTACAGTACCCTCGTCCTCTACCCTAGTCCCAGGCCCCAGGTCCCAGGTACAGTACCCTCGTCCTCTACCCTAGTCCCAGGCCCCAGGTCCCAGGTACAGTACCCTCGTCCTCTACCCTAGTCCCAGGCCCCAGGTCCCAGGTACAGTACCCTAACCCAGCCTCTACCCCAGGCCCCAGGTCCCAGGTCCCAGGTACAGTACCCTAACCCAGCCTCTACCCCAGGTCCCAGGTACAGTACCCTCGTCCTCTACCCTAGTCCCAGGCCCCAGGTCCCAGGTACAGTACCCCCTAACAGCCTGACCAGGTAGTGTCCTGGAAACATCTCTCCTCTCAGACCCTCATTGAGCCGTCCTAATTGGTAGTGACATGCGCATGGTGCTCGGGCGTGATCGGCAACCGCTTTGTGCGTCGTCACAACACCTCAGAATGAGGAAGTGTTGTCGGGAGCGAGAGGAGGAGCGGATAATCCTTACTCCTGTTCCAGTCAGATTGGAGACGTACCAGGCCCTGCAGTGTCAGACGTACCAGGCCCTGCAGTGTCAGACGCACCAGGCCCTGCAGTGTCAGACGGGGGCAGGACGTTACCTAACATAGCCTCAACTCATGCTGGGAAGGTTCGACAGTTTCTCATAAGAGACCTGGAATAGTTACTGAGGAGGAATACTTACTGAGGAGGAATAGACCTGGAATAGCTGGAATAGAGGAGGAATAAACCTGGAATAGTAACAGTTACTGAGGAGGAATAGACCTGGAATAGTTCATAGTTACTGAGGAGGAATAGACCTGGAATAGTAATAGTTACTGAGGAGGAATGGACCTGGAATAGTAACAGTTACTGAGGAGGAATAGACCTGGAGTAGTTAATAGTTACTGAGGAGGAATAGACCTGGAGTAGTAATAGTTACTGAGGAGGAATATACCTGGAATAGTAACAGTTACTGAGGAGGATTAGACCTGGAATAGTTACTGAGGAGGAATAGACCTGGAATAGTTACTGAGGAGGAATAGACCTGGAATAGTTACTGAGGAGGAATAGACCTGGAATAGTAACAGTTACTGAGGAGGAATAGACCTGGAACAGTTACTGAGGAGGAATAGACCTGGAATAGTTACTGAGGAGGAATAGACCTGGAATAGTTACTGAGGAGGAATAGACCTGGAATAGTTACTGAGGAGGAATAGACCTGGAATAGTAATAGTTACTGAGGAGGAATAGACCTGGAATAGTAATAGTTACTGAGGAGGAATAGACCTGGAATAGTAACAGTTACTGAGGAGGAATAGACCTGGAGTAGTACTAGTTACTGAGGAGGAATAGACCTGGAATAGTAATAGTTACTGAGGAGGAATAGACCTGGAGTAGTAATAGTTACTGAGGAGGAATAGACCTGGAATAGTAACAGTTACTGAGGAGGAATAGACCTGGAATAGTAACAGTTACTGAGGAGGAATAGACCTGGAGTAGTAATAGTTACTGAGGAGGAATAGACCTGGAATAGTAACAGTTACTGAGGAGGAATAGACCTGGAGTAGTAACAGTTACTGAGGAGGAATAGACATGGAATAGTTACTGAGGAGGAATAGACCTGGAATAGTTACTGAGGAGGAATAGACCTGGAATAGTAACAGTTACTGAGGAGGAATAGACCTGGAATAGTAACAGTTACTGAGGAGGAATAGACCTGGAATAGTAATAGTTACTGAGGAGGAATAGACCTGGAATAGTAACAGTTACTGAGGAGGAATAGACCTGGAATAGTTACTGAGGAGGAATAGACCTGGAATAGTAACAGTTACTGAGGAGGAATAGACCTGGAATAGTTACTGAGGAGGAATAGACCTGGAATAGTAACAGTTACTGAGGAGGAATAGACCTGGAATAGTAACAGTTACTGAGGAGGAATAGACCTGGAATAGTTACTGAGGAGGAATAGACCTGGAATAGTAATAGTTACTGGGGAGGAATAGACCTGGAATAGTAATAGTTACTGAGGAGGAATAGACCTGGAATAGTAATAGTTACTGAGGAGGAATAGACCTGGAATAGTAACAGTTACTGAGGAGGAATAGACATGGAATAGTTACTGAGGAGGAATAGACCTGGAATAGTTACTGAGGAGGAATAGACCTGGAATAGTAACAGTTACTGAGGAGGAATAGACCTGGAATAGTAACAGTTACTGAGGAGGAATAGACCTGGAATAGTAATAGTTACTGAGGAGGAATAGACCTGGAATAGTAACAGTTACTGAGGAGGAATAGACCTGGAATAGTTACTGAGGAGGAATAGACCTGGAATAGTAACAGTTACTGAGGAGGAATAGACCTGGAATAGTAACAGTTACTGAGGAGGAATAGACCTGGAATAGTAACAGTTACTGAGGAGGAATAGACCTGGAATAGTTACTGAGGAGGAATAGACCTGGAATAGTAATAGTTACTGAGGAGGAATAGACCTGGAATAGTAACAGTTACTGAGGAGGAATAGACCTGGAGTAGTAACAGTTACTGAGGAGGAATATACCTGGAATAGTAACAGTTACTGAGGAGGAATAGACCTGGAGTAGTAACAGTTACTGAGGAGGAATATACCTGGAATAGTAACAGTTACTGAGGAGGAATAGACCTGGAGTAGTAACAGTTACTGAGGAGGAATATACCTGGAATAGTAACAGTTACTGAGGAGGAATAGACCTGGAGTAGTAACAGTTACTGAGGAGGAATATACCTGGAATAGTAACAGTTACTGAGGAGGAATAGACCTGGAATAGTTCATAGTTACTGAGGAGGAATAGATCTGGAATAGTAACAGTTACTGAGGAGGAATAGACCTGGAATAGTAACAGTTACTGAGGAGGAATAGACCTGGAATAGTAACAGTTACTGAGGAGGAATAGACCTGGAATAGTAACAGTTACTGAGGAGGAATAGACCTGGAATAGTAACAGTTACTGAGGAGGAATATACCTGGAGTAGTAATAGTTACTGAGGAGGGGCATAAGATGGTTGTATTTTCACGTGACCTGACCAGGAAACACCCAGAAAAAATATCTTCGCTCTATCCGGACGGGGTTAGTTTTACTGGGATAGGTCGGGTAATGAAATGATGTGCATAAGCACAAAACACCATGTCATTTTAGTCCTTTGAAAATCTGCCGTGTCAGTCATTTTTACATGGCGGGAGAGTCACTATTCCAGCCAGAATAACCTTCTGTTTTCCCGACAAACTCCAAGGCCCTCGGATAATACTAGTTCTGTGCCATTTGACATTTTGAGAGACGTTTCAGGGTTTGATAAGTGCTGCTTTGCAGTTTGAGCAAGAAAACAATAACTCATTTGATTGAATTGCTTAAAACAAAGTGTATATATTTCATATGAACGGCCGACATTTATCAACTTTTAACAGCGAAAGTTTTTTTGTGCCAAATAACTGAAATTGAACATCACCAAATACTTCAATTTCATTAGATGTGAGATAACAAAATAGGTTATTGTGTCTCTGCCTATTTAACGAAACACTCTGATGTAGGCAATACATCTCAAAGCAGGGCATCACTGATTCCCTACTGAGCTTAAACCTTTTGGAAATGGTCACTTCATTTTCTCATCCGTAAACACATCTACTGTCCCTCACGTCAGAGGGATGGGGGGACGGACGTCTACTGTGGCTGTTCAGCAGCTCACGTCAGAGGGATGGGGGGACGGACGTCTACTGTGGCTGTTCAGCAGCTCACGTCAGAGGGATGGGGGGACGGACGTCTACTGTGGCTGTTCAGCAGCTCACGTCAGAGGGATGGGGGGACGGACGTCTACTGTGGCTGTTCAGCAGCTCACGTCAGAGGGATGGGGGGACGGACGTCTACTGTGGCTGTTTAGCAGCTCACGTCAGAGGGATGGGGGGACGGACGTCTACTGTGGCTGTTCAGCAGCTCACGTCAGAGGGATGGGGGGACGGACGTCTACTGTGGCTGTTCAGCAGCTCACGTCAGAGGGATGGGGGGACGGACGTCTACTGTGGCTGTTCAGCAGCTCACGTCAGAGGGATGGGGGGACGGACGTCTACTGTCCCTCACGTCAGAGGGATGGGGGGGACGGACGTCTACTGTGGCTGTTCAGCAGCTCACGTCAGAGGGATGGGGGGGGGGGGGGTGTCTACTGTACATTATCACTTCCTCCAGTGATATATAATGGGGACACCTGTACATTATCACCCTTCCTCCAGTGATATATAATGGGGACACCTGTACATTATCCCTTCCTCCAGTGATATATAATGGGGACACCTGTACATTATCACTTCCTCCAGTGATATATAATGGGGACACCTGTACATTATCACCCTTCCTCCAGTGATATATTATGGGGACACCTGTACATTATCCCTTCCTCCAGTGATATATAATGGGGACACCTGTACATTATCACCCTTCCTCCAGTGATATATAATGGGGACACCTGTACATTATCACCCTTCCTCCAGTGATATATAATGGGGACACCTGTACATTATCACCCTTCCTCCAGTGATATATTATGGGGACACCTGTACATTATCCCTTCCTCCAGTGATATATAATGGGGACACCTGTACATTATCACTTCCTCCAGTGATATATTATGGGGACACCTGTACATTATCACCCTTCCTCCAGTGATATATAATGGGGACACCTGTACATTATCCCTTCCTCCAGTGATATATAATGGGGACACCTGTACATTATCACTTCCTCCAGTGATATATAATGGGGACACCTGTACATTATCACCCTTCCTCCAGTGATATATTATGGGGACACCTGTACATTATCACCCTTCCTCCAGTGATATATAATGGGGACACCTGTACATTATCACCCTTCCTCCAGTGATATATAATGGGGACACCTGTACATTATCCCTTCCTCCAGTGATATATAATGGGGACACCTGTACATTATCACTTCCTCCAGTGATATATTATGGGGACACCTGTACATTATCACCCTTCCTCCAGTGATATATAATGGGGACACCTGTACATTATCACCCTTCCTCCAGTGATATATTATGGGGACACCTGTACATTATCACTTCCTCCAGTGATATATTATGGGGACACCTGTACATTATCACTTCCTCCAGTGATATATTATGGGGACACCTGTACATTATCACTTCCTCCAGTGATATATTATGGGGACACCTGTACATTATCACCCTTCCTCCAGTGATATATTATGGGGACACCTGTACATAATAATGACATAACCAACGAGTCTAGTAATAGCTGTTCCGTCTGAACAGGGCTTCCAGCTCTGACACCAGATGAGAGGCATCTAGGTTCCCATGAAGTCTCAGACCCCTGCATGACTCTGGAAGTCTGGCACTGGAGCCACTCTCTCCCTCTCTCCTCCTCCTCCCTGGCAGCCCAGCACTACATCCCTCCCTCTCTCCATCCCTTTCTCCTCCTCCCTCTCTCCATCCCTCTCTCTCTCCTCCCTCTCTCTCTCCATCCCTCTCTCTCTCCTCCCTCTCTCCATTCCTCCCTCTCTCCATCCCTCTCTCCCCGTCCCTCTCTCTCTCCTCCCTCTCTCCATCCTTCCCTCTCTCCATCCCTCCCTCTCCTCCTCCCTCTCTCCTCCTCCCTCTCTCCATCCCTCTCTCCTCCTCCCTGGCAGCCCAGCACTACCCCTCTCTCCTCCTCCCTCTCTCCTCCTCCCTCTCTCCTCCTCCCTCTCTCCATCCCTCCCTCTCTCCATCCCTCCCTCTCTCCATCCCTCCCTCTCTCCATCCCTCTCCTCCTCCCTCTCTCTCTTCCTCCCTCTCTCTCCTCCTCCCTCTCTCCATCCCTCCCTCTCTCCATCCCTCCCTCTCCTCCTCCCTCTCTCCTCCTCCCTCTCTCTCTCCTCCCTCTCTCTCTCCTCCCTCTCTCTCTCCTCCCTCTCTCCATCCCTCTCTCCCTCCTTCTCTCCTCCTCCCTCCCTCTCCCCCTCCCCCCCTCTCTCTCTCTCTCTCTCCATCTCTCTCCCCCTCCACTCTGGCCCCTCAAAGCCTCTCTGTCTTTTCTGTTCCTCTGGTAAACACATGGAAATGAGAGATGGAGAGGCCCAGAAACCCCCCCTCCTAGAGATGAACGTACTTTGGTGCGAAAAGTGCAAATCAATCCCAGAACAACAGCAAAGGACCTTGTGAAGATGCTGGAGGAAACGGGTACAAAAGTATCTATATCCACAGTAAAACGAGTCCTATATCGACATAACCTGAAAGGCCGTTTAGCAAGGAAGAAGCCACTGCTCCAAAACCACCATAAAAAAGCCAGACTATGGTTTGCAACTGCACATAGAGACAAAGATCGTACTTTTTGGAGAAATGTCCTCTGGTCTGATGGACCAGAGGACAACTGTTTGGACATAATGACCATCGTTATGTTTGGAGGAAAAAGGGGGGGTCTTGCAAGCCGAAGGACACCATCCCAACCGTGAAGCACGGGGGTGGCAGCATCATGTTGTGGGGGTGCTTTTCTGCAGGAGGGACTGGTGCACTTCACAAAATAGATGGCATCATGAGGCAGGACAATTATGTGGATATATTGAAGCAACATCTCAAGACATCAGTCAGGAAATTAAAGCGCGGTCGCAAATGGGTCTTCCAAATGGACAATGACCCCAAGCATACTTCCAAAGTTGTGGCAAAATGGCTTAAGGACAACAAAGTCAAGGTATTGGAGTGGCCATCACAAAGGCCTGACCTCAATCCTATAGAAACATTTTGGGCAGAACTGAAAAAGCGAGCAAACCTGACTCAGTTACACCAGCTCTGTCAGGAGGAATGGGCCAAAATTCACCCAACTTATTGTGGGAAACTTGTGGAAGTCTACCCGAAACGTTTGACCCAAGTTAAACAATTTAAAGACAATGCTACCAAATACTAATTGAGTGTATGTAAACTTCTGACCCACTGGGAATGTGATGAAAGAAATAAAAGTTGAAATAAATAATTCTCTCTGCTATTATTCTGACATTTCACATTCTTAAAATAAAGTGGTGATCCTAACAGACCTAAGACAGGGAATGTTTACTAGGATTAAATGTCAGGAATTGTGAAAAACTGAGTTTAAATGTATTTGGTTAAGGTGTATTTAAACTTCCGACTTCAACTGTATCTCGCTCTCTCTCTTTCTGCTCTATATATCACGCTCTCTCCTCAATATCTCTCGCCTCTCTCTCTCTCTCTCTCTCTCTCGCTCTCGCTCTCGCTCTCTCGCTCTCTCGCTCCTATATCTCTCTCTCTCTCTCTGTCTCTCTGTGTGTGTTTTACACACACACTCAGACAAGTGAAAAGACTTTGGCAGAGAAGGGTAGAGGGCCTTTCACATTGAAGTTGAATGTGAGTCTGGGGGGCATTTCTCTGAAGTACACTCACTGGCATTATGCTCTGCCAGTAACATTTCAAATGGAAATTCACTCATACATTATTTAAAATGTAGCTGATTCAGTTGTGAATGTTTTTACTTATTGGGTTGTGTGTCTGTGTGTGCCAACAGCCCCGTTCCAGGCCAGCGGTGCAGGAACAGAGCCCCAGCCAGAGCTCCACGCAGGGGGGCAGGTCTCAGGAGAGACTGGCCCCATCCAGAGAACCCTGGAGCAGCCAGCAGACACCCAGGCGACCCATAATGAACCAGGCAAGAGATTAACATCCAACCCTCCTTCTAAATCTACTGCCCCTTCCCCTCTGCCCCTTCCCCTTCCCCTTCCCCTCTGCCCCTTCCCCTCTGCCCCTTCCCCTTCCCCTCTGCCCCTTCCCCTCTGCCCCTTCCCCTCTGCCCCTTCCCCTTCCCCTCTGCCCCTTCCCCTCTGCCCCTTCCCCTCTGCCCCCTCCCCTCTGCCCCTTCCCCTCTGCCCCTTCCCCTCTGCCCCTTCCCCTTCCCCTCTGCCCCTTCCCCTTCCCCTCTGCCCCTTCCCCTCTGCCCCTTCCCCTCTGCCCCTTCCCCTCTGCCCCTTCCCCTTCCCCTCTTCCCCTCTGTCCCTTCCCCTCTGTCCCTTCCCCCCTTCCCCTCTGCCCCTTCCCCTCTGTCCCTTCCCCCCTTCCCCTCTGTCCCTTCCCCTCTGTCCCTTCCCCCCTTCCCCTCTGCCCCTTCCCCTCTGTCCCTTCCCCTCTGTCCCTTCCCCCCTTCCCCTCTGTCCCTTCCCCTTCCCCTCTGTCCCTTCCCCTCTGTCCCTTCCCCTCTGTCCCTTCCCCCCTTCCCCTCTGCCCCTTCCCCTCTGTCCCTTCCCCTTCCCCTCTGTCCCTTCCCCTCTGCCCCTTCCCCTCTGCCCCTTCCCCTTCCCCTCTGCCCCTTCCCCTTCCCCTCTGCCCCTTCCCCTCTGCCCCTTCCCCTCTGTCCCTTCCCCTCTGTCCCTTCCCCTTCCCCTCTGTCCCTTCCCCTCTGCCCCTTCCCCTCTGCCCCTTCCCCTCTGCCCCTTCCCCTCTGCCCCTTCCCCTCTGTCCCTTCCCCTCTGTCCCTTCCCCTTCCCCTCTGCCCCTTCCCCTCTGCCCCTTCCCCTCTGCCCCTTCCCCTCTGCCCCTTCCCCTCTGCCCCTTCCCCTCTGCCCCTTCCCCTCTGTCCCTTCCCCTTCCCCTCTGTCCCTTCCCCTCTGCCCCTTCCCCTCTGCCCCTTCCCCTCTGCCCCTTCCCCTCTGCCCCTTCCCCTCTGCCCCTTCCCCTTCCCCTCTGCCCCTTCCCCTCTGCCCCTTCCCCTCTGCCCCTTCCCCTCTGCCCCTTCCCCTCTGTCCCTTCCCCTCTGTCCCTTCCCCTTCCCCTCTGCCCCTTCCCCTCTGCCCCTTCCCCTCTGCCCCTTCCCCTCTGCCCCTTCCCCTCTGCCCCTTCCCCCCTTCCCCTCTGCCCCTTCCCCTCTGTCCCTTCCCCTCTCCCCCTTCCCCTCTGCCCCTTCCCCTCTGTCCCTTCCCCTCTGCCCCTTCCCCGTCCCCTCTGTCCCTTCCCCCCTTCCCCTCTGCCCCTTCCCCTCTGTCCCTTCCCCTTCCCCTCTGCCCCTTCCCCTCTGTCCCTTCCCCCCTTCCCCTCTGCCCCTTCCCCTCTGTCCCTTCCCCCCTTCCCCTCTGTCCCTTCCCCCCTTCCCCTCTGCCCCTTCCCCTCTGTCCCTTCCCCTTCCCCTCTGCCCCTTCCCCTCTGTCCCTTCCCCTTCCCCTCTGCCCCTTCCCCTTCCCCTCTGTCCCTTCCCCCCTTCCCCTCTTCCCCTTCCCCTCTGTCCCTTCCCCCCTTCCCCTCTGCCCCTTCCCCTCTGTCCCTTCCCCTCTGCCCCTTCCCCTCTGCCCCTTCCCCTCTGCCCCTTCCCCTCTGCCCCTTCCCCTTCCCCTCTTCCCCTTCCCCTTCCCCTCTGCCCCTTCCCCTCTGCCCCTTCCCCTCTGCCCCTTCCCCTCTGCCCCTTCCCCTTCCCCTCTTCCCCTTCCCCTCTGCCCCTTCCCCTTCCCCTCTGCCCCTTCCCCTCTGCCCCTTCCCCTCTGCCCCTTCCCCTCTGCCCCTTCCCCTCTGCCCCTTCCCCTTCCGCTCTGCCCCTTCCGCTCTGCCCCTTCCGCTCTGCCCCTTCCGCTCTGCCCCTTCCCCTCTGCCCCCTCCCCTCTGCCCCTTCCCCTCTGCCCCTTCCGCTCTGCCCCTTCCGCTCTGCCCCTTCCCCTCTGCCCCCTCCCCTTCCCCTCTGCCCCTTCCCCTCTGCCCCTTCCCCTCTGCCCCTTCCCCTCTGCCCCTTCCCCTTCCCCTCTGCCCCTTCCCCTCTGCCCCTTCCCCTCTGCCCCTTCCCCTCTGCCCCTTCCCCTTCCCCTCTGCCCCTTCCCCTCTGCCCCTTCCCCTCTGCCCCTTCCCCTCTGCCCCTTCCCCTTCCCCTCTGCCCCTTCCCCTCTGCCCCTTCCCCTTCCCCTCTGCCCCTTCCCCTCTGCCCCTTCCCCTCTGCCCCTTCCCCTCTGCCCCTTCCCTCTGCCCCTCTGCCCCTCTGCCCCTTCCCCTCTGCCCCTTCCCCTCTACCCCTTCCTCTTCCGCTCTGCCCCCTTCCCCTCTGCCCCTTCCCCTTCCCCTCTGCCCCTTCCCCTCTGCCCCTTCCCCTCTGCCCCTTCCCCTCTGCCCCTTCCCCTCTGCCCCTTCCCCTTCCCCTCTGCCCCTTCCCCTCTTCCCCTTCCCCTCTGCCCCTTCCCCTTCCCCTCTGCCCCTTCCCCTCTGCCCCTTCCCCTCTGCCCCTTCCCCTCTGCCCCTCCCCCTCTGCCCCTTCCCCTCTGCCCCTTCCCCTCTGCCCCTTCCCCTCTGTCCCTTCCCCTCTGCCCCTTCCCCTTCCCCTCTGCCCATTCCCCTCTGCCCCTTCCCCTCTGCCCCTTCCCCTTCCCCTCTGCCCCTTCCCCTCTGCCCCTTCCCCTTCCCCTCTGCCCCTTCCCCTTCCCCTCTGCCCCTTCCCCTCTGCCCCTTCCCCTCTGCCCCTTCCCCTCTGCCCCTTCCCCTTCCCCTCTGCCCCTTCCCCTCTGCCCCTTCCCCTCTGCCCCTTCCCCTCTGCCCCTTCCCCTCTGCCCCTTCCCCTCTGCCCCTTCCCCTCTGCCCCTTCCCCTTCCCCTCTGCCCCTTCCCCTCTGCCCCTTCCCCTCTGCCCCTTACCCTTCCCCTCTGCCCCTTCCCCTCTGCCCCTTCCCCTCTGCCCCTTCCCCTTCCCCTCTGCCCCTTCCCCTCTGCCCCTTCCCCTTCCGCTCTGCCCCTTCCGCTCTGCCCCTTCCGCTCTGCCCCTTCCGCTCTGCCCCCTCCCCTCTGCCCCTTCCCCTCTGCCCCTTCCGCTCTGCCCCTTCCCCTCTGCCCCTTCCCCTCTGCCCCTTCCCCTCTGCCCCCTCCCCTCTGCCCCTTCCCCTTCCCCTCTGCCCCTTCCCCTCTGCCCCTTCCCCTCTGCCCCCTCCCCTCTGCCCCTTCCCCTCTGCCCCTTCCCCTCTGCCCCTTCCCCTTCCCCTCTGCCCCTTCCCCTCTGCCCCTTCCCCTCTGCCCCTTCCCCTTCCCCTCTGCCCCTTCCCCTCTGCCCCTTCCCCTCTGCCCCTTCCCCTTCCCCTCTGCCCCTTCCCCTCTGCCCCTTCCCCTCTGCCCCTTCCCCTCTGCCTCTTCCCCTCTGCCCCTTCCCCTCTGCCCCTTCCCCTTCCCCTCTGCCCCTTCCCCTCTGCCCCTTCCCCTCTGCCCCTTCCCCTCTGCCCCTTCCCCTTCCGCTCTGCCCCTTCCCCTCTGCCCCTTCCGCTCTGCCCCTTCCGCTCTGCCCCCTCCCCTCTGCCCCTTCCCCTCTGCCCCTTCCCCTCTGCCCCTTCCCCTCTGCCCCTTCCGCTCTGCCCCTTCCCCTCTGCCCCTTCCGCTCTGCCCCTTCCCCTCTGCCCCTTCCCCTCTGCCCCCTCCCCTCTGCCCCTTCCCCTCTGCCCCTTCCCCTCTGCCCCTTCCCCTCTGCCCCTTCCCCTCTGCCCCTTCCGCTCTGCCCCTTCCCCTCTGCCCCCTCCCCTCTGCCCCTTCCGCTCTGCCCCTTCCCCTCTGCCCCCTCCCCTCTGCCCCTTCCCCTTCCCCTCTGCCCCTTCCCCTCTGCCCCTTCCCCTCTGCCCCTTCCCCTCTGCCCCTTCCCCTTCCCCCCTTCCCCTTCCCCTCTGCCCCTTCCCCTCTGCCCCTTCCCCTTCCCCTCTGCCCCTTCCGCTCTGCCCCTTCCCCTCTGCCCCTTCCCCTCTGCCGCTTCCCCTCTGCCCCTTCCCCCCTTCCCCTTCCCCTCTGCCCCTTCCCCTCTGCCCCTTCCGCTCTGCCCCCTCCCCTCTGCCCCTTCCCCTCTGCCCCTTCCGCTCTGCCCAATCCCCTCTGCCCCTTCCCCTCTGCCCCTTCCCCTCTGCCCCTTCCCCTCTGCCCCCTCCCCTCTGCCCCTTCCCCTCTGTCCCTTCCCCTCTGTCCCTTCCCCTTCCCCTCTGCCCCTTCCCCTCTGCCCCTTCCCCTCTGCCCCTTCCCCTCTGCCCCTTCCCCTCTGCCCCTTCCCCTCTGCCCCTTCCCCCCTTCCCCTCTGCCCCTTCCCCTCTGTCCCTTCCCCTCTCCCCCTTCCCCTCTGCCCCTTCCCCTCTGTCCCTTCCCCTCTGCCCCTTCCCCGTCCCCTCTGTCCCTTCCCCCCTTCCCCTCTGCCCCTTCCCCTCTGCCCCTTCCCCTTCCCCTCTGCCCCTTCCCCTCTGTCCCTTCCCCCCTTCCCCTCTGCCCCTTCCCCTCTGTCCCTTCCCCCCTTCCCCTCTGTCCCTTCCCCCCTTCCCCTCTGCCCCTTCCCCTCTGTCCCTTCCCCTTCCCCTTTGCCCCTTCCCCTCTGTCCCTTCCCCTTCCCCTCTGCCCCTTCCCCTTCCCCTCTGTCCCTTCCCCCTTCCCCTCTTCCCCTTCCCCTCTGTCCCTTCCCCCCTTCCCCTCTGCCCCTTCCCCTCTGTCCCTTCCCCTCTGCCCCTTCCCCTCTGCCCCTTCCCCTCTGCCCCTTCCCCTCTTTCCCCTTCCCCTTCCCCTCTTCCCCCTACCCCCTTCCCCTCTTTCCCCTTCCCCTTCCCCTCTTCCCCCTTCCCCTCTGCCCCTTCCCCTCTGCCCCTTCCCCTCTGCCCCTTCCCCTTCCCCTCTTCCCCTTCCCCTCTGCCCCTTCCCCTTCCCCTCTGCCCCTTCCCCTCTGCCCCTTCCCCTCTGCCCCTTCCCCTCTGCCCCTTCCCCTCTGCCCCTTCCCCTTCCGCTCTGCCCCTTCCGCTCTGCCCCTTCCGCTCTGCCCCTTCCGCTCTGCCCCTTCCCCTCTGCCCCCTCCCCTCTGCCCCTTCCCCTCTGCCCCTTCCGCTCTGCCCCTTCCCCTCTGCCCCTTCCCCTCTGCCCCCTCCCCTTCCCCTCTGCCCCTTCCCCTCTGCCCCTTCCCCTCTGCCCCTTCCCCTCTGCCCCTTCCCCTCTGCCCCTTCCCCTTCCCCTCTGCCCCTTCCCCTCTGCCCCTTCCCCTCTGCCCCTTCCCCTTCCCCTCTGCCCCTTCCCCTCTGCCCCTTCCCCTCTGCCCCTTCCCCTTCCCCTCTGCCCCTTCCCCTCTGCCCCTTCCCCTTCCCCTCTGCCCCTTCCCCTCTGCCCCTTCCCCTCTGCCCCTTCCCCTCTGCCCCTTCCCTCTGCCCCTCTGCCCCTCTGCCCCTTCCCCTCTGCCCCTTCCCCTCTGCCCCTTCCTCTTCCGCTCTGCCCCCTTCCCCTCTGCCCCTTCCCCTTCCCCTCTGCCCCTTCCCCTCTGCCCCTTCCCCTCTGCCCCTTCCCCTTCCCCTCTGCCCCTTCCCCTCTGCCCCTTCCCCTCTTCCCCTTCCCCTCTGCCCCTTCCCCTTCCCCTCTGCCCCTTCCCCTCTGCCCCTTCCCCTCTGCCCCTTCCCCTCTGCCCCTCCCCCTCTGCCCCTTCCCCTCTGCCCCTTCCCCTCTGCCCCTTCCCCTCTGTCCCTTCCCCTCTGCCCCTCTTCCCCTTCCCCTCTGCCCATTCCCCTCTGCCCCTTCCCCTCTGCCCCTTCCCCTTCCCCTCTGCCCCTTCCCCTCTGCCCCTTCCCCTTCCCCTCTGCCCCTTCCCCTTCCCCTCTGCCCCTTCCCCTCTGCCCCTTCCCCTCTGCCCCTTCCCCTCTGCCCCTTCCCCTTCCCCTCTGCCCCTTCCCCTCTGCCCCTTCCCCTCTGCCCCTTCCCCTCTGCCCCTTCCCCTCTGCCCCTTCCCCTCTGCCCCTTCCCCTTCCCCTCTGCCCCTTCCCCTCTGCCCCTTCCCCTCTGCCCCTTCCTCTTCCCCTCTGCCCCTTCCCCTCTGCCCCTTCCCCTCTGCCCCTTCCCCTTCCCCTCTGCCCCTTCCCCTCTGCCCCTTCCCCTTCCGCTCTGCCCCTTCCGCTCTGCCCCTTCCGCTCTGCCCCTTCCGCTCTGCCCCCTCCCCTCTGCCCCTTCCCCTCTGCCCCTTCCGCTCTGCCCCTTCCCCTCTGCCCCTTCCCCTCTGCCCCTTCCCCTCTGCCCCCTCCCCTCTGCCCCTTCCCCTTCCCCTCTGCCCCTTCCCCTCTGCCCCTTCCCCTCTGCCCCCTCCCCTCTGCCCCTTCCCCTCTGCCCCTTCCCCTCTGCCCCTTCCCCTTCCCCTCTGCCCCTTCCCCTCTGCCCCTTCCCCTTCCCCTCTGCCCCTTCCCCTCTGCCCCTTCCCCTCTGCCCCTTCCCCTCTGCCCCTTCCCCTCTGCCCCTTCCCCTTCCCCTCTGCCCCTTCCCCTCTGCCCCTTCCCCTCTGCCCCTTCCCCTCTGCCTCTTCCCCTCTGCCCCTTCCCCTCTGCCCCTTCCCCTTCCCCTCTGCCCCTTCCCCTCTGCCCCTTCCCCTCTGCCCCTTCCCCTCTGCCCCTTCCCCTTCCGCTCTGCCCCTTCCCCTCTGCCCCTTCCGCTCTGCCCCTTCCGCTCTGCCCCCTCCCCTCTGCCCCTTCCCCTCTGCCCCTTCCGCTCTGCCCCTTCCCCTCTGCCCCTTCCGCTCTGCCCCTTCCCCTCTGCCCCCTCCCCTCTGCCCCTTCCCCTCTGCCCCTTCCCCTCTGCCCCTTCCGCTCTGCCCCTTCCGCTCTGCCCCTTCCGCTCTGCCCCTTCCCCTCTGCCCCTTCCCCTCTGCCCCTTCCCCTCTGCCCCTTCCCCTCTGCCCCATCCCCTCTGCCCCCTCCCCTCTGCCCCTTCCCCTCTGCCCCTTCCCCTCTGCCCCTTCCCCTCTGCCCCTTCCCCTCTGCCCCTTCCGCTCTGCCCCTTCCCCTCTGCCCCCTCCCCTCTGCCCCTTCCGCTCTGCCCCTTCCCCTCTGCCCCCTCCCCTCTGCCCCTTCCCCTTCCCCTCTGCCCCTTCCCCTCTGCCCCTTCCCCTCTGCCCCTTCCCCTCTGCCCCTTCCCCTCTGCCCCTTCCCCTCTGCCCCTTCCCCTCTGCCCCTTCCCCCCTTCCCCTTCCCCTCTGCCCCTTCCCCTCTGCCCCTTCCCCTTCCCCTCTGCCCCTTCCGCTCTGCCCCTTCCCCTCTGCCCCTTCCCCTCTGCCGCTTCCCCTCTGCCCCTTCCCCCCTTCCCCTTCTCCTCTGCCCCTTCCCCTCTGCCCCTTCCGCTCTGCCCCCTCCCCTCTGCCCCTTCCCCTCTGCCCCTTCCGCTCTGCCCAATCCCCTCTGCCCCTTCCCCTCTGCCCCTTCCCCTCTGCCCCTTCCCCTCTGCCCCTTCCCCTCTGCCCCTTCCCCTCTGCCCCTTCCGCTCTGCCCCTTCCCCTCTGCCCCTTCCCCTCTGCCCCTTCCCCTCTGCCCCTTCCCCTCTGCCCCTTCCCCTCTGCCCCTTCCCCTCTGCCCCTTCCGCTCTGCCCCTTCCCCTCTGCCCCCTCCCCTCTGCCCCTTCCCCTTCCCCTCTGCCCCTTCCCCTCTGCCCCTTCCGCTCTGCCCCTTCCCCTCTGCCCCTTCCCCTCTGCCCCTTCCCCTCTGCCCCTTCCGCTCTGCCCCTGCCCCTTCCCCTCTGCCCCTTCCCCTTCCCCTCTGCCCCTTCCCCTCTGCCCCTTCCCCTCTGCCCCTTCCCCTCTGCCCCTTCCCCTCTGCCCCTTCCCCTCTGCCCCTTCCCCTCTGCCCCTTCCCCTCTGCCCCTTCCCCTCTGCCCCTTCCCCTTCCCCTCTGCCCCTTCCCCTCTCTCCCTTCCCCTCTGCCCCTTCCTTTTCCCCTCTGCCCCTTCCCCTCTGCCCCTTCCCCTTCCCCTCTGCCCCTTCCCCTCTGCCCCTTCCCCTCTGCCCCTTCGCCTTCCCCTCTGCCCCTTCCCCTTCCCCTCTGCCCCTTCCCCTCTGCCCCTTCCCCTCTGCCCCTTCCCCTCTGCCCCTTCCCCTCTGCCCCTTCCCCTCTGCCCCTTCCCCTTCCGCTCTGCCCCTTCCCCACTGCCCCTGCCCCTCTGCCCCTTCCCCTCTGCCCCTTCCCCTCTGCCCCTTCCCCTTCCCCTCTGCCCCTTCCCCTCTGCCCCTTCCCCTCTGCCCCTTCCCCTTCCGCTCTGCCCCTTCCCCTCTGCCCCTTCCCCTCTGCCCCTTCCCCTTCCCCTCTGCCCCTTCCCCTCTGCCCCTTCCCCTCTACCCCTTCCCCTCTGCCCCTTCCCCTCTACCCCTTCCCCTCTGCCCCTTCCCCTTCCGCTCTGCCCCTTCCCCACTGCCCCTTCCCCTCTGCCCCTGCCCCTCTGCCCCTTCCCCTCTGCCCCTTCCCCTCTGCCCCTTCCCCTCTGCCCCTTCCCCTTCCCCTCTGCCCCTTCCCCTCTGCCCCTTCCCCTCTGCCCCTTCCCCTCTGCCCCTTCCCCTTCCGCTCTGCCCCTTCCCCTCTGCCCCTTCCCCTCTGCCCCTTCCCCTTCCCCTCTGCCCCTTCCCCTCTGCCCCTTCCCCTTCCCCTCTGCCCCTTCCCCTCTGCCCCTTCAGATTCAACCCCCCCCCCCCCCCCCCCCCCCAGTGGCCAGGAGACAAATGACCCAGTCCTAAACAGTCTGGGACTGCGCCCCCAATGTCTCCCTATTCCCTTTAGAGTGCACTACTGTTGACCAGAGGACCAGGGCCCAAAGGCTGTGTGGTCGAAAGTAGTGCACTACTGTTTACCAGAGGACCAGGGCCCAAAGCCTGTGGTCTAAAGTAGTGCACTACTGTTTACCAGAGGACCAGGGCCCGAAGGCTGTGTGGTCTAAAGTAGTGCACTACTGTTGACCAGAGGACCAGGGCCCAAAGACTGTGGTCTAAAGTAGTGCACTACTGTTGACCAGAGGACCAGGGCCCAAAGCTTGTGGTCTAAAGTAGTGCACTACTGTTGACCAGAGGACCAGGGCCCAAAGGCTGTGTGGTCTAAAGTAGTGCACTACTGTTGACCAGAGGACCAGGGCCCAAAGGCTGTGGTCTAAAGTAGTGCACTACTGTTGACCAGAGGACCAGGGCCCAAAGGCTGTGGTCTAAAGTAGTGCACTACTGTTGACCAGAGGACCAAGGCCCAAAGCCTGTGGTCTAAAGTAGTGCACTACTGTTGACCAGAGGACCAGGGCCCAAAGGCTGTGGTCTAAAGTAGTGCACTACTGTTGACCAGAGGACCAGGGCCCAAAGGCTGTGGTCTAAAGTAGTGCACTACTGTTGACCAGAGGACCAGGGCCCAAAGGCTGTGGTATAAAGTAGTGCACTACTGTTGACCAGAGGACCAAGGCCCAAAGGCTGTGTGGTCTAAAGTAGTGACCTCTAAAGGGAACAGGGGACCACTTGGGACTCCAACCAGACCGTGGCCCTTACGGTCCCCAACGTCCCACCAGCACCCAAGACTAGCCCAGTTATGAGGCGTTAGACATGTCAACTGTTTATACTAACAGATGACGATCTGGTTTCCCTTTTCCTGTTCTGATCCGACTGACAGGGAACGTGCTGCGATGCTGAGAGCAGGGTCGATGGTGAGGAGTGTTGGTCTCCGCCCCAAACGCCACCCTAGTCCCTATATAGTGCACTACTTTTGACTAGAGCTATGGACCTGGTCAAATGTAGTGCACTAAATAGAGCCCTCAAACTCAACCACCGCCATTTTTCATTCTTCCCCTCTAATCAGGGCCTGATTTAGACCTGGGACACCAGGGTGGGTGATTCCACCTCTAATCAGGGACTGATTTAGACCTGGGACACCAGGTGGGTGATTCCCCCTCTAATCAGGGCCTGATTTAGACCTGGGACACCAGGTGGGTGATTCCCCTCTAATCAGGGCCTGATTTAGACCTGGGACACCAGGTGGGTGATTCCCCCTCTAATCAGGGCCTGATTTAGACCTGGGACACCATGGTGGGTGATTCCCCTCTAATTAGGGCCTGATTTAGACCTGGGACACCAGGTGGGTGATTCCCCCTCTAATCAGGGCCTGATTTAGACCTGGGACACCAGGTGGGTGATTCCCCCTCTAATCAGGGCCTGATTTAGACCTGGGACACCATGGTGGGTGATTCCCCTCTAATCAGGGCCTGATTTAGACCTGGGACACCAGGTGGGTGATTCCCCCTCTAATCAGGGCCTGATTTAGACCTGGGACACCATGGTGGGTGATTCCCCTCTAATCAGGGCCTGATTTAGACCTGGGACACCAGGTGGGTGATTCCCCCTCTAATCAGGGCCTGATTTAGACCTGGGACACCAGGTGGGTGATTCCCCCTCTAATCAGGGCCTGATTTAGACCTGGGACACCAGGTGGGTGATTTCCCCTCTAATCAGGGCCTGATTTAGACCTGGGACACCAGATGGATGATTCCCCCTCTAATCAGGGCCTGATTTAGACCTGGGACACCAGGGTGGGTGATTCCCCTCTAATCAGGGCCTGATTTAGACCTGGGACACCATGGTGGGTGATTCCCCTCTAATCAGGGCCTGATTTAGACCTGGGACACCAGGTGGGTTATTCCCCCTCTAATCAGGGCCTGATTTAGACCTGGGACACCAGGTGGGTGATTCCCCCTCTAATCAGGGCCTGATTTAGACCTGGGACACCAGGGTGGGTGATTCCCCTCTAATCAGCGCCCGATTTAGACCTGGGACACCAGGTGGGTGATTCCCCCTCTAATCAGGGCCTGATTTAGACCTGGGACACCATGGTGGGTGATTCCCCTCTAATCAGGGACTGATTTAGACCTGGGACACCAGGTGGGTGATTTCCCCTCTAATCAGGGCCTGATTTAGACGTGGGACACCAGGTGGGTGATTTCCCTTCTAATCAGGGCCTGATTTAGACCTGGGACACCAGATGGATGATTCCCCCTCTAATCAGGGCCTGATTTAGACCTGGGACACCAGGGTGGGTGATTCCCTTCTAATCAGGGCCTGATTTAGACCTGGGACACCAGGGTGGGTGATTCCCCTCTAATCAGGGCCTGATTTAGACCTGGGACACCAGGTGGGTGATTCCCCCTCTAATCAGGGCCTGATTTAGACCTGGGACACCATGGTGGGTGATTCCCCTCTAATCAGGGACTGATTTAGACCTGGGACACCAGGTGGGTGATTTCCCCTCTAATCAGGGCCTGATTTAGACCTGGGACACCAGATGGATGATTCCCCCTCTAATCAGGGCCTGATTTAGACCTGGGACACCAGGGTGGGTGATTCCCCTCTAATCAGGGCCTGATTTAGACCTGGGACACCAGGGTGGGTGATTCCCCCTCTAATCAGGGCCTGATTTAGACCTTGAACACCAGATGGGTGATTCCCCTCTAATCAGGGACTGATTTAGACCTGGGACAGCAGGTGGGTGATTCCCCCTCTAATCAGGGCCTGATTTAGACCTGGGACACCAGGTGGGGGATTCCCCCTCTAATCAGGGCCTGATTTAGACCTGGGACAGCAGGTGGGTGATTCCCCCTCTAATCAGGGCCTGATTTAGACCTGGGACACCAGGTGGGTGATTCCCCTCTAATCAGGGCCTGATTTAGACCTGGGACACCAGGTGGGTGATTCCCCTCTAATCAGGGACTGATTTAGACCTGGGACACCAGGTGGGGGATTCCCCCTCTAATCAGGGCCTGATTTAGACCTGGGACAGCAGGTGGGGGATTCCCCCTCTAATCAGGGCCTGATTTAGACCTGGGACACCAGGTGGGTGATTCCCCCTCTAATCAGGGCCTGATTTAGACCTGGGACACCAGGGTGGGTGATTCCCCCTCTAATCAGGGCCTGATTTAGACCTGGAACACCAGATGGGTGATATTAATGACCCAGGTAGAACAGACCACCAGCAGGCTCCAGACAGCGTAGGGTCAAAGTTGAACAGGGTACCCAATAAGGCAACTTACTGTAGATGGATTGTGTGTGCGTGTGAAGAGTGTTTGCAGTAGAAGGAGAGTAGAAGGTCGCTGGTTGTCAGCTGATGGGTTGGTGAGTTAATGTTGCTATTGCTGCCTAGCTCAGAAAGCTGTCAGTGCGGAGCTGTTAGGATCTACTGAGGGACTGCGCTCGCAGGTCGGCCAGTTCAGAGGGAAGATCTCCTCTTTGTCCTCATCTGTTACGGAGTGCAGGGACGAGAGAATAGGGTTCTATTGCATGTTGAAATGACATGTGGATCTTTCCTGACCTGTGGAAAATGTGGCTACAACGATATAGCATGGAGTTGCTGTCATTTCTTTGTAATGTCATTTTTTGTACACAGATAGAGATAATATACATATATATTAAATCTTTATCTATATATATTATCTCTATCTATATATGTATATATATATAGATATATATTATCTCTATCTATATATAATGCTATGTGTGTGAATATGATGATCGTAACATGCAGTTGTCCTTTCCCTCCTGTAGGTGTCAGTGTCCAGCGGAAAACACTCTCCAATGAGAGGAAGTTCATGCTCGACGCCAAGAACTCCTCGGCCGGTCCCCTGAAGAGCCCGTCAGGCACCGACCCCTACCTCGACCCCGAGGGGAGCCTCTCCGGAGAGCCAGAGGACCGCAGAGGGCTGGGCAGGGCTGGTGGCAGTGTGAAGGAACGTCTATCTAGCCTCAAGGTAGGAATTCATTACGGTCTTTTTTTTAATCAAATGTTCTAATGTTATTGAACAGAGAGAGGATGACTGGGGATCTGTTCTGACTTTATTAAACAGCGAGAGGAAGACAGTGGGGATCTGTTCTGACTTTATTGAACAGATAGAGGAAGACAGTGGGGATCTGTTCTGACTTTATTGAACAGAGAGATGGAGGAAGACAGTGGGGATCTGTTCTGACTTTATTGAACAGATAGAGGAAGACAGTGGGGATCTGTTCTGACTTTATTGAACAGAGAGAGGATGACAGTGGGGATCTGTTCTGACTTTATTGAACAGATAGAGGAAGACAGTGGGGATCTGTTCTGACTTTATTGAACAGAGAGAGGAAGACAGTGGGGATCTGTTCTGACTTTATTGAACAGAGAGAGGAAGACAGTGGGGATCTGGTCTGACTTTATTGAACAGAGAGAGGAAGACAGTGGGGATCTGGTCTGACTTTATTAAACAGAGAGAGGAAGACAGTGGGGATCTGGTCTGACTTTATTGAACAGAGAGAGGATGACAGTGGGGATCTGTTCTGACTTTATTGAACAGAGAGAGGATGACAGTGGGGATCTGTTCTGACTTTATTGAACAGAGAGAGGATGACAGTGGGGATCTGTTCTGACTTTATTGAACAGATAGAGGGAGGAAGACAGTGGGGATCTGTTCTGACTTTATTGAACAGAGGGAGGAAGACAGTGGGGATCTGTTCTGACTTTATTGAACAGAGGGAGGAAGACAGTGGGGATCTGTTCTGACTTTATTGAACAGAGGGAGGAAGACAGTGGGGATCTGTTCTGACTTTATTGAACAGAGGGAGGAAGACAGTGGGGATCTGTTCTGACTTTATTGAACAGAGGGAGGAAGACAGTGGGGATCTGTTCTGACTTTATTGAACAGAGAGAGGATGACAGTGGGGATCTGTTCTGACTTTATTGAACAGATAGAGGAAGACAGTGGGGATCTGTTCTGACTTTATTGAACAGATAGAGGATGACAGTGGGGATCTGTTCGAACTTTATTGAACAGAAAGAGGAAGACAGTGGGGATCTGTTCTGACTATTGAACAGATAGAGGATGACAGTGGGGATCTGTTCTGACTTTATTGAACAGATAGAGGGAGGATGACAGTGGGGATCTGTTCTGACTTTATTGAACAGATAGAGAGAGGAAGACGGTGGGGATCTGTTCTGACTTTATTGAACAGATAGAGGATGACAGTGGGGATCTGTTCTGACTTTATTGAACAGATAGAGAGAGGAAGACAGTGGGGATCTTTTCTGACTCTATTGAACAGATAGAGGATGACAGTGGGGATCTGTTCTGACTTTATTGAACAGATAGAGGAAGACAGTGGGGATCTGTTCTGACTTTATTGAACAGATAGAGGATGACAGTGGGGATCTGTTCTGACGTTATTGAACAGATAGAGGATGACAGTGGGGATCTGTTCTGACTTTATTGAACAGATAGAGGGAGGAAGACAGTGGGGATCTGTTCTGACTTTATTGAACAGATAGAGGAAGACAGTGGGGATCTGTTACACATGCTGACTGATCTATAGCAGAGTTACACAGCTGAACACATGCTAACTGATCTATAGCAGAGTTACACAGCTGAACACATGCTGACTGATCTATAGCAGAGTTACACATGCTGAACACATGCTAACTGATCTATAGCAGAGTTACACAGCTGAACACATGCTAACTGATCTATAGCAGAGTTACACAGCTGAACACATGCTGACTGATCTATAGCAGAGTTACACAGCTGAACACATGCTGACTGATCTATAGCAGAGTTACACATGCTAACTGATCTATAGCAGAGTTACACATGCTAACTGATCTATAGCAGAGTTACACATGCTAACTGATCTATAGCAGAGTAACACATGCTAACTGATCTATAGCAGAGTTACACATGCTAACTGATCTATAGCAGAGTTACACATGCTAACTGATCTATAGCAGAGTTACACATGCTAACTGATCTATAGCAGAGTTACACATGCTAACTGATCTATAGCAGAGTTACACATGCTGACTGATCTATAGCAGAGTTACACATGCTAACTGATCTATAGCAGAGTTACACAGCTGAACACATGCTGACTGATCTATAGCAGAGTTACACAGCTGAACACATGCTGACTGATCTATAGCAGAGTTACACAGCTGAACACATGCTGACTGATCTATAGCAGAGTTACACAGCTGAACACATGCTGACTGATCTATAGCAGAGTTACACAGCTGAACACATGCTGACTGATCTATAGCAGAGTTACACAGCTGAACACATGCTGACTGATCTATAGCAGAGATACACAGCTGAACACATGCTGACTGATCTATAGCAGAGTTACACAGCTGAACACATGCTGACTGATCTATAGCAGAGTTACACATGCTGACTGATCTATAGCAGAGTTACACATGCTGACTGATCTATAGCAGAGTTACACATGCTGACTGATCTATAGCAGAGTTACACATGCTGATTGATCTATAGCAGAGTTACACAGCTGAACACATGCTGACTGATCTATAGCAGAGTTACACAGCTGAACACATGCTGACTGATCTATAGCAGAGTTACACAGCTGAACACATGCTAACTGATCTATAGCAGAGTTACACAGCTGAACACATGCTGACTGATCTATAGCAGAGTTACACATGCTGACTGATCTATAGCAGAGTTACACATGCTGACTGATCTATAGCAGAGTTACACATGCTAACGGATCTATAGCAGAGTTACACATGCTAACGGATCTATAGCAGGGTTACACATGCTAACTGATCTATAGCAGGGTTACACAGCTGAACACATGCTGACTGATCTATAGCAGAGTTACACATGCTGACTGATCTATAGCAGAGTTACACATGCTGACTGATCTATAGCAGAGTTACACATGCTGACTGATCTATAGCAGAGTTACACAGCTGAACACATGCTAACTGATCTATAGCAGAGTTACACAGCTGAACACATGCTGACTGATCTATAGCAGAGTTACACAGCTGAACACATGCTAACTGATCTATAGCAGTGTTACACAGCTGAACACATGCTAACTGATCTATAGCAGAGTTACACAGCTGAACACATGCTGACTGATCTATAGCAGAGTTACACAGCTGAACACATGCTAACTGATCTATAGCAGTGTTACACAGCTGAACACATGCTAACTGATCTATAGCAGAGTTACACAGCTGAACACATGCTAACTGATCTATAGCAGAGTTACACATGCTGACTGATCTATAGCAGAGTTACACAGCTGAACACATGCTGACTGATCTATAGCAGAGTTACACAGCTGAACACATGCTGACTGATCTATAGCAGAGTTACACAGCTGAACACATGCTAACTGATCTATAGCAGAGGTACACAGCTGAACACATGCTGACTGATCTATAGCAGAGTTACACAGCTGAACACATGCTGACTGATCTATAGCAGAGTTACACAGCTGAACACATGCTGACTGATCTATAGCAGAGTTACACAGCTGAACACATGCTGACTGATCTATAGCAGAGTTACACAGCTGAACACATGCTGACTGATCTATAGCAGAGTTACACAGCTGAACACATGCTGACTGATCTATAGCAGAGTTACACAGCTGAACACATGCTGACTGATCTATAGCAGAGTTACACATGCTGACTGATCTATAGCAGAGTTACACAGCTGAACACATGCTAACTGATCTATAGCAGAGTTACACAGCTGAACACATGCTAACTGATCTATAGCAGAGTTACACAGCTGAACACATGCTAACTGATCTATAGCAGAGTTACACAGCTGAACACATGCTAACTGATCTATAGCAGAGTTACACAGCTGAACACATGCTGACTGATCTATAGCAGAGTTACACATGCTGACTGATCTATAGCAGAGTTACACAGCTGAACACATGCTAACTGATCTATAGCAGAGTTACACAGCTGAACACATGTTAACTGATCTATAGCAGAGTTACACAGCCGAACACATGCTAACTGATCTATAGCAGAGTTACACATGCTGACTGAAATTAGCAGAGTTACACAGCTGAACACATGCTGACTGATCTATAGCAGAGTTACACAGCTGAACACATGCTGACTGATCTATAGCAGAGTTACACAGCTGAACACATGCTAACTGATCTATAGCAGAGTTACACAGCTGAACACATGCTGACTGATCTATAGCAGAGTTACACAGCTGAACACATGCTGACTGATCTATAGCAGAGTTACACAGCTGAACACATGCTGACTGATCTATAGCAGAGTTAAAGAGCTGAACACATGCTGACTGATCTATAGCAGAGTTACACAGCTGAACACATGCTGACTGATCTATAGCAGAGTTACACAGCTGAACACATGCTGACTGATCTATAGCGGGGGGGGGGGGGGGGAAGCTGAATTAAAAAACTGCTTTGTGTTTATTTTAATTTAAATGCATTGTGTCTGTCCAGCTTATGGAAAACATCACTCAAATGTTCAATCTTTCGATTGGCACATTTTGGAGTCGATACAGATAGCCATGATTAACTAACTGATCCTCTTCCCCAGGCCCAGCAGGCCCAGCCTCTACCCAGCGAGGACAGCAGTTCCAGGAGGGCAGAGCTGCAGGGTCTGGGTGGCAGTGCCCAGGCGGCGCGGGCCAGGCTGGCAGAGGAGCAGCAGCACCGGCAAGTCCGGCCGCAGTACAGCATCGACGCAGAGACCCACTCCCGGAACCTGGAGAACACCCAGATGACCCCACTGGCCAGGGACAGACAGACAGACGCCTGGGACCAGCTCCAACCCAGCTCCAAAGCCCTGAAGATTAAAGACCTGGACTTCTCTGATCTCATGGAGGAGGAGGATATAGATGTTCTGGACGTGGATGTCTTCGACGTGGGTGTTGGTCGGCCTGGTGGTGGTGGCGGCGTCCCTCCTCCTCCTCCACCTATGCCTGGACTAGCCTCCGCTCCTCCTCCACCCCCTCCTCCTCCTCCTCCCGGGGCGCCGTGTATGAGTCTCCCTCCTCCACCTCCTCCCCCACCGGGTGGAGGTCTCTGCGCCCCTCCTCCTCCACCTCCTCCTGGAGCTCCCCCTCCCCCTTTCTCCTCCTCCTCTTCCTCTTCCTCCCAGGCTCCCGACCCGGCCTTTGCCAAGAAGAGAAAGACGGTCAAGTTGTTCTGGAAGGAACTCAAACAGTCAGACAGTCCCAGGAAGTGTAAATTCGGACGCGGGACGGTGTGGGCGTCGCTGGATAAGGTCACCGTGGATACGGCCAAGCTGGAACACCTGTTTGAGTCCAAGGCCAAGGAGCTACCCGTGGCTCTGAAGGTGAGGGGTTACATCAGCTCAGAAATCAAAAGATCAGATTCCATGTGCTTTTTGTTGCTGTTTACACATTGAGGAAAATATCAGATATGCCAAATAATTGGCAAAATATGTAAATTGGACTGCCTGTGTAAACTATGTTAAGTTGTCTCAAGTACTGTAAAGCAGGAATGAAGTAAAAGCAATATTAACTGTAATCTCTATTGGTGAATTGACGGGTGAATTGACGGGTGAATTGACGGGTGAATTGACGGGTGAATTGACGGGTGAATTGACGGGTGAATTGACGGGTGAATTGACGGGTGAATTGACGGGTGAATTGACGGGTGAATTGACGGGTGAATTGACTGGTGAATTGACTGGTGAATTGACTGGTGAATTGACTGGTGAATTGACTGGGGAATTGACTGGGGAATTGACTGGTGAATTGACTGGTGAATTGACAGGGGAATTGGCAGGTGAATTGGCAGGTGAATTGACAGGTGATTTGACAGGTGAATTGGCAGGTGAATTGACAGGTGAATTGGCAGGTGAATTGACAGGTGAATTGACAGGTGAATTGACAGGTGAATTGACAGGTGAATTGACAGGTGATTTGACAGGTGAATTGGCAGGTGAATTGACTGGTGAATTGGCAGGTGAATTGACAGGTGAATTGACAGGTGAATTGACAGGTGAATTGACAGGTGAATTGACAGGTGAATTGACAGGTGAATTGACAGGTGAATTGACTGGTGAATTGACAGGTGAATTGTAAATCTTTTCTATGCTGTTTGTCCCTGCAGAAAGGAGCAGAAGTGAAGAAGGCAGAGATACTGGTGTTAGATTCCAAGAGAAGTAACAGCATCAACATCGGCATGACCGTACTACCAGCTGTCCACGTCATCAAGACCGCCATCCTCAACTTTGACGAGTTTGCCATCAACAAGGAGGGCATCGAGGTGATACTGTCTTTCCACCACTGGGCGGCGCTGTTACCATTAAAATTACAATTGAATGGGATCTGTAGGGCTGTTGACACCAGGATCAGTGCACTCTGACATTGAACATCAGTGACCTGTGAAGGGTTCAGGAGGAGAAGTAGACTATTTATCTGGTGTAGTTTAATTCATGTTTACTGTCAACGACTATATGTATACCTGGAAATCGCTCTGTCAACAAAGCACCTTTTTTTTTAAATAACAAAAATGTCTGCTACTCACACTTTCTTAGTCCTCTGATTTCCTTTCACTGTGGTACAAATCCATGACTCCAGTCCTCTGTTCCAGTCATCCCCCTCTTCCTCCTCTAGAAAATCCATGCCTCCAGTCATCCCCCTCTCTCTTCCTCCTCTAGAAAATCCATGCCTCCAGTCATCCCTCTCTCTTCCTCTAGAAAATCCATGCCTCCAGTCATCTGTTCCAGTCATCCCCCTCTCTTCCTCCTCTAGAAAATCCATGACTCCAGTCATCTGTTCCAGTCATCCCCCTCTCTCTTCCCCCTCTAGAAAATCCATGCCTCCAGTCATCCCCCTCTTCCTCCTCTAGAAAATCCATGCCTCCAGTCATCCCCCTCTCTCTCACTCCTCTAGAAATTCCATGACTCTAGGCATCTGTTCCAGTCATCCCCCTCTCTCTTCCCCCTCTAGAAAATCCATGCCTCCAGTCATCCCCCTCTTCCTCCTCTAGAAAATCCATGCCTCCAGTCATCCCTCTCTCTCTTCCTCCTCTAGAAAATCCATGACTCCAGTCATCCCTCTCTCTTCCCCCTCTAGAAAATCCATGCCTCCAGTCATCCCCCTCTTCCTCCTCTAGAAAATCCATGCCTCCAGTCATCCCTCTCTCTCTTCCTCCTCTAGAAAATCCATGCCTCCAGTCATCCCCCTCTCTCTTCCCCCTCTAGAAAATCCATGCCTCCAGTCATCTGTTCCAGTCATCCCCCTCTCTCTCCCTCCTCTAGAAAATCCATGACTCTAGTCCTCTGTTGTTCCAGCCATCCCCCTCTCTCTTCCTCCTCTAGAAAATCCATGACTCCAGTCATCCCTCTCTCTTCCCCCTCTACAAAATCCATGCCTCCAGTCATCCCCCTCTTCCTCCTCTAGAAAATCCATGCCTCCAGTCATCCCCCTCTCTCTTCCCCCTCTAGAAAATCCATGCCTCCAGTCATCTGTTCCAGTCATCCCCCTCTCTCTCTCCCTCCTCTAGAAAATCCATGCCTCCTCTAACTCCAGTCATCTGTTGTGTTGTAGAAAATCCTGACGATGACTCCTAGTGAGGAGGAGAAGCAGAAGATCCAGGAGGCTCAGCTGGCCAACCCTGACGTCCCTCTGGGCTCAGCGGAACAGTTCCTCCTCACCTTGTCCTCCATCAGCGGTCTCAGCGCTCGACTGCAGCTCTGGGCCTTCAAACTCAACTATGAAACCCTGGAGAAGGTAGGATCAGGGCCTTCAAACTCAACTATGAAACCCTGGAGAAGGTAGGATCAGGGCCTTCAAACTCAACTATGAAACCCTGGAGAAGGTAGGATCAGGGCCTTCAAACTCAACTATGAAACCCTGGAGAAGGTAGGATCAGGGCCTTCAAACTCAACTATGAAACCCTGGAGAAGGTAGGATCAGGGCCTTCAAACTCAACTATGAAACCCTGGAGAAGGTAGGATCAGGGCCTTCAAACTCAACTATGAAACCCTGGAGAAGGTAGGATCAGGGCCTTCAAACTCAACTATGAAACCCTGGAGAAGGTAGGATCAGGGCCTTCAAACTCAACTATGAAACCCTGGAGAAGGTAGGATCAGGGCCTTCAAACTCAACTATGAAACCCTGGAGAAGGTAGGATCAGGGCCTTCAAACTCAACTATGAAACCCTGGAGAAGGTAGGATCAGGGCCTACAAACTCAACTATGAAACCCTGGAGAAGGTAGGATCAGGGCCTTCAAACTCAACTATGAAACCCTGGAGAAGGTAGGATGACAGTCAGCTGTCATCACCTCCTGTAGGAACCATGAGGATCCATCACCTCCTGTAGGAACCGTGAGGATCCATCACCTCCTGTAGGAACCATGAGGATCCATCACCTCCTGTAGGAACCATGAGGATCCATCACCTCCTGTAGGAACCGTGAGGATCCATCACCTCCTGTAGGAACCATGAGGATCCATCACCTCCTGTAGGAACCGTGAGGATCCATCACCTCCTGTAGGAACCGTGGGGATCCACCACCTCCTGTAGGAACCGTGAGGATCCATCACCTCCTGTAGGAACCGTGGGGATCCACCACCTCCTGTAGGAACCGTGAGGATCCATCACCTCCTGTAGGAACCCTGATGATCCATCACCTCCTGTAGGAACCGTGAGGAACCATCACCTCCTGTAGGAACCGTGGGGATCCACCACCTCCTGTAGGAACCGTGAGGATCCATCACCTCCTGTAGGAACCGTGGGGATCCATCACCTCCTGTAGGAACCGTGGGGATCCATCACCTCCTGTAGGAACCGTGAGGGTCCATCACCTCCTGTAGGAACCGTGAGGGTCCATCACCTCCTGTAGGAACCGTGAGGGTCCATCACCTCCTGTAGGAACCGTGAGGATCCATCACCTCCTGTAGGAACCGTGAGGATCCATCACCTCCTGTAGGAACCGTGAGGATCCATCACCTCCTGTAGGAACCGTGAGGATCCATCACCTCCTGTAGGAACCGTGAGGATCCATCACCTCCTGTAGGAACCGTGAGGATCCATCACCTCCTGTAGGAACCGTGAGGATCCATCACCTCCTGTAGGAACCGTGAGGATCCATCACCTCCTGTAGGAACCGTGAGGATCCATCACCTCTTGTAGGAACCGTGAGGATCCATCACCTCTTGTAGGAACCGTGAGGATCCATCACCTCCTGTAGGAACCGCGAGGATCCATCACCTCCTGTAGGAACCGCGAGGATCCATCACCTCCTGTAGGAACCGTGAGGATCCATCACCTCCTGTAGGAACCGTGAGGATCCATCACCTCCCCAGTAGAGCATCCACCTCCCCCGTTAGTCAGTGTGTCAGACTGGCAGCTCAACAACAGCAGAATATTCTCCTCGTGGGTTATGGGTAGGATGAGGAGAGAGAATATGAGCAGTCTGTCCAGGACCAGCAGATTCTGTTCACACACACCACACACACACACACACACACACACACACACACACAGTGTGCTACAGAGACTGAGCACACACACACACACATTATGGGTGGGATGAGCAGAGAATATGAGCAGTCTGCCCAGGACCAGCAGATTCTGTTCTCTCTCACACCACCCATAATGTGTGTGTGTGTGTGTGTGTGTGTGTGTGTGTGTGTGTGTGTGTGTGTGTGTGTGTGTGTGTGTGTGTGTGTGTGTGTGTGTGTGTGTGTGTGTGTGTGTGTGTGTGTGTGTGTGTGTGTGTGTGTGTGTGTGTGTGTGTGTGTGTGTGTGTGTGTGTGTGTGTGTGGTGGACTGTGAATCCTCACTGACTGCCGAGCCTGTTTGATGGAGTTTTTTTCCCCATGAATGTTGTTCCTCTCCTCCCTCATAGTCTTTCATCTCCTCTCTTCGTCTCTGTACAGGAGATTGCCGAGCCTCTTTTCGACCTGAAACTAGGCATGGAGCAGCTCGCCAAAAACAAAACCTTTAAGCGCATCCTGGCAACGCTTTTGGCCATTGGAAACTTCCTCAACAGTACCAGTGTAAGTGTGTTCTTCCTGTCTGCGTCCCAAATTGAACCTTGTTCCCTGTATAGTGCACTACTGTTGACCAGGGCCCATAGGGTAGTGCACTACTGTTGACCAGGGCCCATAGGGTAGTGCACTACTGTTGACCAGGGCCCATAGGGTAGTGCACTACTGTTGACCAGGGCCCATAGGGTAGTGCACTACTGTTGACCAGGGCCCATAGGGCTATATAGGGCAATAGGAATGTAGGGCCCTGTATCATACAACAATGTAAACATATAATCTCAAGTGGACTAGCAGGGTGCATGCACCCGCCCACCTGAGGAGCTGTCTTTTTCAGACATCTACTTCCTGTGTTTGATGGGGGTGCAAAAAACATCTACTTCCTGTGTTTGAGGGGGTGCAAAAAAATATCTACTTCCTGTGTTTGAGGGGGTGCAAAAAAATATCTACTTCCTGTGTTTGAGGGGGTGCAAAAAAACATCTACTTCCTGTGTTTGAGGGGGTGCAAAAAAATATCTACTTCCTGTGTTTGAGGGGGTGCAAAAAAATATCTACTTCCTGTGTTTGAGGGGGTGCAAAAAAACATCTACTTCCTGTGTTTGAGGGGGTGCAAAAAAACATCTACTTCCTGTGTTTGAGGGGGGGGTGCAAAAAACATCTACTTCCTGTGTTTGAGGGGGTGCAAAAAACATCTACTTCCTGTGTTTGAGGGGGTGCAAAAAAATATCTACTTCCTGTGTTTGAGGGGGTGCAAAAAAAGATCTACTTCCTGTGTTTGAGGGGGTGCAAAAAACATCTACTTCCTGTGTTTGAGGGGGGGTGCAAAAAACATCTACTTCCTGTGTTTGAGGGGGGGGTGCAAGAAATCCACTTGTCACTTAACGTTACGACCCCGGAAATGGGGTCAATGGAACACATGTGTCTTTCCCGTTGAATCAGAACGGTAAAAGCTTAGTCGGGGATTTAACACACCGTCTCCACATCTCAAGAAAGACAAGAAAGATAACTTCATTTTTGTTGAAATTTAAAAGAAAAAGTAATAATTGAATACAGTTGAAATGTTTGTTAATTGTATAATATATAAAAATCAAATACACCTGGGGGTATTTATGCAAATGAGGAACAAATAATTGTCTTTATTTCAACACAAAAATATACCTGATATAATATAATGTATATAAATGAGTGCATAATTAAAAAATATATATTTAACAATAAATTCAATATCTCAATTCTCACCAAAGTCTCTCAACTCCAATCAGTATTTGTCTGTTCCAATAAAATATTTAATATGCTTATAATTCAATCAATAATTGTTGGATTATAAAAGTTTGTAAAAGTTTGGAGAATCTTCATCCAACTGTTGCCTTCACTAGATTAGTTTTTAAACTCTTTAACAATTTCAATGACTGAAAGGGATTAGATTGAAGCAACTGTTAATACATGAACTACGTGCCGTCTGGAGCAGAAAGCTGAAATGCCTTGAATCACCTGCCTTGTGGCTTCACAATGACTTGGTTCACATCACCTGCCTTGTGGCTTCACAATGACTTGGTTCACATCACCTGCCTTGTGGCTTCACAATGACTTGGTTCACATCACCTGCCTTGTGGCTTCACAATGACTTGGTTCACATCACCTGCCTTGTGGCTTCACAATGACTTGGTTCACATCACCTGCCTTGTGGCTTCACAATGACTTGGTTCACATCACCTGCCTTGTGGCTTCACAATGACTTGGTTCACATCACCTGCCTTGTGGCTTCACAATGACTTGGTTCACATCACCTGCCTTGTGGCTTCACAATGACTTGGTTCACATCACCTGCCTTGTGGCTTCACAATGACTTGGTTCACATCACCTGCCTTGTGGCTTCACAATGACTTGGTACACATCACCTGCCTTGTGGCTTCACAATGACTTGGTTCACATCACCTGCCTTGTGGCTTCACAATGACTTGGTTCACATCACCTGCCTTGTGGCTTCACAATGACTTGGTTCACATCACCTGCCTTGTGGCTTCACAATGACTTGGTTCACATCACCTGCCTTGTGGCTTCACAATGACTTGGTTCACATCACCTGCCTTGTGGCTTCACAATGACTTGGTTCACATCACCTGCCTTGTGGCTTCACAATGACTTGGTACACATCACCTGCCTTGTGGCTTCACAATGACTTGGTACACATCACCTGCCTTGTGGCTTCACAATGACTTGGTTCACATCACCTGCCTTGTGGCTTCACAATGACTTGGTTCACATCACCTGCCTTGTGGCTTCACAATGACTTGGTTCACATCACCTGCCTTGTGGCTTCACAATGACTTGGTTCACATCACCTGCCTTGTGGCTTCACAATGCCTTGGTTCACATCACCTGCCTTGTGGCTTCACAATGACTTGGTTCACATCACCTGCCTTGTGGCTTCACAATGCCTTGGTTCACATCACCTGCCTTGTGGCTTCACAATGACTTGGTTCACATCACCTGCCTTGTGGCTTCACAATGCCTTGGTTCACATCACCTGCCTTGTGGCTTCACAATGACTTGGTTCACATCACCTGCCTTGTGGCTTCACAATGCCTTGGTACACATCACCTGCCTTGTGGCTTCACAATGACTTGGTACACATCACCTGCCTTGTGGCTTCACAATGACTTGGTACACATCACCTGCCTTGTGGCTTCACAATGACTTGGTTCACATCACCTGCCTTGTGGCTTCACAATGCCGTGGTACACATCACCTGCCTTGTGGCTTCACAATGACTTGGTACACATCACCTGCCTTGTGGCTTCACAATGACTTGGTTCACATCACCTGCCTTGTGGCTTCACAATGACTTGGTACACATCACCTGCCTTGTGGCTTCACAATGACTTGGTACACATCACCTGCCTTGTGGCTTCACAATGACTTGGTACACATCACCTGCCTTGTGGCTTCACAATGACTTGGTACACATCACCTGCCTTGTGGCTTCACAATGACTTGGTTCACATCACCTGCCTTGTGGCTTCACAATGACTTGGTTCACATCACCTGCCTTGTGGCTTCACAATGCCTTGGTTCACATCACCTGCCTTGTGGCTTCACAATGACTTGGTTCACATCACCTGCCTTGTGGCTTCACAATGCCTTGGTACACATCACCTGCCTTGTGGCTTCACAATGACTTGGTACACATCACCTGCCTTGTGGCTTCACAATGACTTGGTACACATCACCTGCCTTGTGGCTTCACAATGACTTGGTTCACATCACCTGCCTTGTGGCTTCACAATGCCTTGGTACACATCACCTGCCTTGTGGCTTCACAATGACTTGGTACACATCACCTGCCTTGTGGCTTCACAATGACTTGGTTCACATCACCTGCCTTGTGGCTTCACAATGCCTTGGTACACATCACCTGCCTTGTGGCTTCACAATGACTTGGTACACATCACCTGCCTTGTGGCTTCACAATGACTTGGTTCACATCACCTGCCTTGTGGCTTCACAATGACTTGGTTCACATCACCTGCCTTGTGGCTTCACAATGACTTGGTTCACATCACCTGCCTTGTGGCTTCACAATGACTTGGTTCACATCACCTGCCTTGTGGCTTCACAATGCCTTGGTTCACATCACCTGCCTTGTGGCTTCACAATGACTTGGTTCACATCACCTGCCTTGTGGCTTCACAATGCCTTGGTTCACATCACCTGCCTTGTGGCTTCACAATGACTTGGTTCACATCACCTGCCTTGTGGCTTCACAATGCCTTGGTTCACATCACCTGCCTTGTGGCTTCACAATGACTTGGTTCACATCACCTGCCTTGTGGCTTCACAATGCCTTGGTACACATCACCTGCCTTGTGGCTTCACAATGACTTGGTACACATCACCTGCCTTGTGGCTTCACAATGACTTGGTACACATCACCTGCCTTGTGGCTTCACAATGACTTGGTTCACATCACCTGCCTTGTGGCTTCACAATGCCGTGGTACACATCACCTGCCTTGTGGCTTCACAATGACTTGGTACACATCACCTGCCTTGTGGCTTCACAATGACTTGGTTCACATCACCTGCCTTGTGGCTTCACAATGACTTGGTACACATCACCTGCCTTGTGGCTTCACAATGACTTGGTACACATCACCTGCCTTGTGGCTTCACAATGACTTGGTACACATCACCTGCCTTGTGGCTTCACAATGACTTGGTACACATCACCTGCCTTGTGGCTTCACAATGACTTGGTTCACATCACCTGCCTTGTGGCTTCACAATGACTTGGTTCACATCACCTGCCTTGTGGCTTCACAATGCCTTGGTTCACATCACCTGCCTTGTGGCTTCACAATGACTTGGTTCACATCACCTGCCTTGTGGCTTCACAATGCCTTGGTACACATCACCTGCCTTGTGGCTTCACAATGACTTGGTACACATCACCTGCCTTGTGGCTTCACAATGACTTGGTACACATCACCTGCCTTGTGGCTTCACAATGACTTGGTTCACATCACCTGCCTTGTGGCTTCACAATGCCTTGGTACACATCACCTGCCTTGTGGCTTCACAATGCCTTGGTACACATCACCTGCCTTGTGGCTTCACAATGACTTGGTACACATCACCTGCCTTGTGGCTTCACAATGACTTGGTTCACATCACCTGCCTTGTGGCTTCACAATGCCTTGGTACACATCACCCGCCTTGTGGCTTCACAATGACTTGGTTCACATCACCTGCCTTGTGGCTTCACAATGACTTGGTTCACATCACCTGCCTTGTGGCTTCACAATGACTTGGTACACATCACCTGCCTTGTGGCTTCACAATGAATTGGTACACATCACCTGCCTTGTGGCTTCACAATGACTTGGTACACATCACCTGCCTTGTGGCTTCACAATGCCTTGGTACACATCACCTGCCTTGTGGCTTCACAATGCCTTGGTACACATCACCTGCCTTGTGGCTTCACAATGCCTTGGTTCACATCACCTGCCTTGTGGCTTCACAATGACTTGGTTCACATCACCTGCCTTGTGGCTTCACAATGACTTGGTACACATCACCTGCCTTGTGGCTTCACAATGACTTGGTTCACATCACCTGCCTTGTGGCTTCACAATGACTTGGTTCACATCACCTGCCTTGTGGCTTCACAATGACTTGGTTCACATCACCTGCCTTGTGGCTTCACAATGACTTGGTTCACATCACCTGCCTTGTGGCTTCACAATGACTTGGTACACATCACCTGCCTTGTGGCTTCACAATGACTTGGTTCACATCACCTGCCTTGTGGCTTCACAATGACTTGGTTCACATCACCTGCCTTGTGGCTTCACAATGACTTGGTTCACATCACCTGCCTTGTGGCTTCACAATGCCTTGGTACACATCACCTGCCTTGTGGCTTCACAATGCCTTGGTACACATCACCTGCCCTGTGGCTTCACAATGCCTTGGTACACATCACCTGCCCTGTGGCTTCACAATGCCTTGGTACACATCACCTGCCTTGTGGCTTCACAATGCCTTGGTACACATCACCTGCCTTGTGGCTTCACAATGCCTTGGTTCACATCACCTGCCTTGTGGCTTCACAATGCCTTGGTTCACATCACCTGCCTTGTGGCTTCACAATGACTTGGTTCACATCACCTGCCTTGTGGCTTCACAATGACTTGGTACACATCACCTGCCTTGTGGCTTCACAATGACTTGGTTCACATCACCTGCCTTGTGGCTTCACTATGCCTTGGTACACATCACCTGCCTTGTGGCTTCACAATGACTTGGTACACATCACCTGCCTTGTGGCTTCACAATGACTTGGTTCACATCACCTGCCTTGTGGCTTCACAATGACTTGGTTCACATCACCTGCCTTGTGGCTTCACAATGACTTGGTTCACATCACCTGCCTTGTGGCTTCACAATGACTTGGTTCACATCACCTGCCTTGTGGCTTCACAATGCCTTGGTTCACATCACCTGCCTTGTGGCTTCACAATGACTTGGTTCACATCACCTGCCTTGTGGCTTCACAATGCCTTGGTTCACATCACCTGCCTTGTGGCTTCACAATGACTTGGTTCACATCACCTGCCTTGTGGCTTCACAATGCCTTGGTTCACATCACCTGCCTTGTGGCTTCACAATGACTTGGTTCACATCACCTGCCTTGTGGCTTCACAATGCCTTGGTACACATCACCTGCCTTGTGGCTTCACAATGACTTGGTACACATCACCTGCCTTGTGGCTTCACAATGACTTGGTACACATCACCTGCCTTGTGGCTTCACAATGACTTGGTTCACATCACCTGCCTTGTGGCTTCACAATGCCGTGGTACACATCACCTGCCTTGTGGCTTCACAATGACTTGGTACACATCACCTGCCTTGTGGCTTCACAATGACTTGGTACACATCACCTGCCTTGTGGCTTCACAATGACTTGGTTCACATCACCTGCCTTGTGGCTTCACAATGCCTTGGTACACATCACCTGCCTTGTGGCTTCACAATGCCTTGGTACACATCACCTGCCTTGTGGCTTCACAATGACTTGGTACACATCACCTGCCTTGTGGCTTCACAATGACTTGGTTCACATCACCCGCCTTGTGGCTTCACAATGCCTTGGTACACATCACCCGCCTTGTGGCTTCACAATGACTTGGTTCACATCACCTGCCTTGTGGCTTCACAATGACTTGGTTCACATCACCTGCCTTGTGGCTTCACAATGACTTGGTACACATCACCTGCCTTGTGGCTTCACAATGAATTGGTACACATCACCTGCCTTGTGGCTTCACAATGACTTGGTACACATCACCTGCCTTGTGGCTTCACAATGCCTTGGTACACATCACCTGCCTTGTGGCTTCACAATGCCTTGGTACACATCACCTGCCTTGTGGCTTCACAATGCCTTGGTTCACATCACCTGCCTTGTGGCTTCACAATGACTTGGTTCACATCACCTGCCTTGTGGCTTCACAATGACTTGGTACACATCACCTGCCTTGTGGCTTCACAATGACTTGGTTCACATCACCTGCCTTGTGGCTTCACAATGACTTGGTTCACATCACCTGCCTTGTGGCTTCACAATGACTTGGTTCACATCACCTGCCTTGTGGCTTCACAATGACTTGGTTCACATCACCTGCCTTGTGGCTTCACAATGACTTGGTACACATCACCTGCCTTGTGGCTTCACAATGACTTGGTTCACATCACCTGCCTTGTGGCTTCACAATGACTTGGTTCACATCACCTGCCTTGTGGCTTCACAATGACTTGGTACACATCACCTGCCTTGTGGCTTCACAATGACTTGGTACACATCACCTGCCTTGTGGCTTCACAATGCCTTGGTACACATCACCTGCCCTGTGGCTTCACAATGCCTTGGTACACATCACCTGCCTTGTGGCTTCACAATGCCTTGGTACACATCACCTGCCTTGTGGCTTCACAATGCCTTGGTTCACATCACCTGCCTTGTGGCTTCACAATGCCTTGGTTCACATCACCTGCCTTGTGGCTTCACAATGACTTGGTTCACATCACCTGCCTTGTGGCTTCACAATGACTTGGTTCACATCACCTGCCTTGTGGCTTCACAATGCCTTGGTTCACATCACCTGCCTTGTGGCTTCACAATGCCTTGGTTCACATCACCTGCCTTGTGGCTTCACAATGACTTGGTTCACATCACCTGCCTTGTGGCTTCACAATGACTTGGTTCACATCACCTGCCTTGTGGCTTCACAATGACTTGGTTCACATTACCTGCCTTGTGGCTTCACAATGACTTGGTTCACATCACCTGCCTTGTGGCTTCACAATGACTTGGTTCACATCACCTGCCTTGTGGCTTCACAATGACTTGGTTCACATCACCTGCCTTGTGGCTTCACAATGACTTGGTTCACATCACCTGCCTTGTGGCTTCACAATGACTTGGTTCACATCACCTGCCTTGTGGCTTCACAATGACTTGGTACACATCACCTGCCTTGTCGCTTCACAATGACTTGGTTCACATCACCTGCCTTGTGGCTTCACAATGACTTGGTACACATCACCTGCCTTGTGGCTTCACAATGACTTGGTTCACATCACCTGCCTTGTGGCTTCACAATGACTTGGTACACATCACCTGCCTTGTGGCTTCACAATGACTTGGTTCACATCACCTGCCTTGTGGCTTCACAATGACTTGGTTCACATCACCTGCCTTGTGGCTTCACAATGACTTGGTTCACATCACCTGCCTTGTGGCTTCACAATGACTTGGTTCACATCACCTGCCTTGTGGCTTCACAATGACTTGGTTCACATCACCTGCCTTGTGGCTTCACAATGCCTTGGTTCACATCACCTGCCTTGTGGCTTCACAATGACTTGGTTCACATCACCTGCCTTGTGGCTTCACAATGACTTGGTTCACATCACCTGCCTTGTGGCTTCACAATGACTTGGTTCACATCACCTGCCTTGTGGCTTCACAATGACTTGGTTCACATCACCTGCCTTGTGGCTTCACAATGACTTGGTTCACATCACCTGCCTTGTGGCTTCACAATGACTTGGTTCACATCACCTGCCTTGTGGCTTCACAATGACTTGGTTCACATCACCTGCCTTGTGGCTTCACAATGACTTGGTTCACATCACCTGCCTTGTGGCTTCACAATGACTTGGTTCACATCACCTGCCTTGTGGCTTCACAATGACTTGGTTCACATCACCTGCCTTGTGGCTTCACAATGACTTGGTACACATCACCTGCCTTGTGGCTTCACAATGACTTGGTTCACATCACCTGCCTTGTGGCTTCACAATGACTTGGTTCACATCACCTGCCTTGTGGCTTCACAATGCCTTGGTTCACATCACCTGCCTTGTGGCTTCACAATGACTTGGTTCACATCACCTGCCTTGTGGCTTCACAATGCCTTGGTACACATCACCTGCCTTGTGGCTTCACAATGACTTGGTACACATCACCTGCCTTGTGGCTTCACAATGACTTGGTACACATCACCTGCCTTGTGGCTTCACAATGACTTGGTTCACATCACCTGCCTTGTGGCTTCACAATGCCTTGGTACACATCACCTGCCTTGTGGCTTCACAATGACTTGGTACACATCACCTGCCTTGTGGCTTCACAATGACTTGGTTCACATCACCTGCCTTGTGGCTTCACAATGCCTTGGTACACATCACCTGCCTTGTGGCTTCACAATGACTTGGTACACATCACCTGCCTTGTGGCTTCACAATGACTTGGTTCACATCACCTGCCTTGTGGCTTCACAATGACTTGGTTCACATCACCTGCCTTGTGGCTTCACAATGACTTGGTTCACATCACCTGCCTTGTGGCTTCACAATGACTTGGTTCACATCACCTGCCTTGTGGCTTCACAATGCCTTGGTTCACATCACCTGCCTTGTGGCTTCACAATGACTTGGTTCACATCACCTGCCTTGTGGCTTCACAATGCCTTGGTTCACATCACCTGCCTTGTGGCTTCACAATGACTTGGTTCACATCACCTGCCTTGTGGCTTCACAATGCCTTGGTTCACATCACCTGCCTTGTGGCTTCACAATGACTTGGTTCACATCACCTGCCTTGTGGCTTCACAATGCCTTGGTACACATCACCTGCCTTGTGGCTTCACAATGACTTGGTACACATCACCTGCCTTGTGGCTTCACAATGACTTGGTACACATCACCTGCCTTGTGGCTTCACAATGACTTGGTTCACATCACCTGCCTTGTGGCTTCACAATGCCGTGGTACACATCACCTGCCTTGTGGCTTCACAATGACTTGGTACACATCACCTGCCTTGTGGCTTCACAATGACTTGGTTCACATCACCTGCCTTGTGGCTTCACAATGACTTGGTACACATCACCTGCCTTGTGGCTTCACAATGACTTGGTACACATCACCTGCCTTGTGGCTTCACAATGACTTGGTACACATCACCTGCCTTGTGGCTTCACAATGACTTGGTACACATCACCTGCCTTGTGGCTTCACAATGACTTGGTTCACATCACCTGCCTTGTGGCTTCACAATGACTTGGTTCACATCACCTGCCTTGTGGCTTCACAATGCCTTGGTTCACATCACCTGCCTTGTGGCTTCACAATGACTTGGTTCACATCACCTGCCTTGTGGCTTCACAATGCCTTGGTACACATCACCTGCCTTGTGGCTTCACAATGACTTGGTACACATCACCTGCCTTGTGGCTTCACAATGACTTGGTACACATCACCTGCCTTGTGGCTTCACAATGACTTGGTTCACATCACCTGCCTTGTGGCTTCACAATGCCTTGGTACACATCACCTGCCTTGTGGCTTCACAATGACTTGGTACACATCACCTGCCTTGTGGCTTCACAATGACTTGGTTCACATCACCTGCCTTGTGGCTTCACAATGCCTTGGTACACATCACCTGCCTTGTGGCTTCACAATGACTTGGTACACATCACCTGCCTTGTGGCTTCACAATGACTTGGTTCACATCACCTGCCTTGTGGCTTCACAATGACTTGGTTCACATCACCTGCCTTGTGGCTTCACAATGACTTGGTACACATCACCTGCCTTGTGGCTTCACAATGAATTGGTACACATCACCTGCCTTGTGGCTTCACAATGACTTGGTACACATCACCTGCCTTGTGGCTTCACAATGCCTTGGTACACATCACCTGCCTTGTGGCTTCACAATGCCTTGGTACACATCACCTGCCTTGTGGCTTCACAATGCCTTGGTTCACATCACCTGCCTTGTGGCTTCACAATGACTTGGTTCACATCACCTGCCTTGTGGCTTCACAATGACTTGGTACACATCACCTGCCTTGTGGCTTCACAATGACTTGGTTCACATCACCTGCCTTGTGGCTTCACAATGACTTGGTTCACATCACCTGCCTTGTGGCTTCACAATGACTTGGTTCACATCACCTGCCTTGTGGCTTCACAATGACTTGGTTCACATCACCTGCCTTGTGGCTTCACAATGACTTGGTACACATCACCTGCCTTGTGGCTTCACAATGACTTGGTTCACATCACCTGCCTTGTGGCTTCACAATGACTTGGTTCACATCACCTGCCTTGTGGCTTCACAATGACTTGGTACACATCACCTGCCTTGTGGCTTCACAATGACTTGGTACACATCACCTGCCTTGTGGCTTCACAATGACTTGGTTCACATCACCTGCCTTGTGGCTTCACAATGACTTGGTTCACATCACCTGCCTTGTGGCTTCACAATGACTTGGTTCACATCACCTGCCTTGTGGCTTCACAATGCCTTGGTTCACATCACCTGCCTTGTGGCTTCACAATGACTTGGTTCACATCACCTGCCTTGTGGCTTCACAATGACTTGGTTCACATCACCTGCCTTGTGGCTTCACAATGACTTGGTTCACATCACCTGCCTTGTGGCTTCACAATGACTTGGTTCACATCACCTGCCTTGTGGCTTCACAATGACTTGGTTCACATCACCTGCCTTGTGGCTTCACAATGACTTGGTTCACATCACCTGCCTTGTGGCTTCACAATGACTTGGTTCACATCACCTGCCTTGTGGCTTCACAATGACTTGGTTCACATCACCTGCCTTGTGGCTTCACAATGACTTGGTTCACATCACCTGCCTTGTGGCTTCACAATGACTTGGTTCACATCACCTGCCTTGTGGCTTCACAATGACTTGGTTCACATCACCTGCCTTGTGGCTTCACAATGACTTGGTTCACATCACCTGCCTTGTGGCTTCACAATGACTTGGTTCACATCACCTGCCTTGTGGCTTCACAATGACTTGGTTCACATCACCTGCCTTGTGGCTTCACAATGACTTGGTTCACATCACCTGCCTTGTGGCTTCACAATGACTTGGTTCACATCACCTGCCTTGTGGCTTCACAATGACTTGGTACACATCACCTGCCTTGTGGCTTCACAATGACTTGGTACACAGCACCTGCCTTGTGGCTTCACAATGACTTGGTACACAGCACCTGCCTTGTGGCTTCACAATGCCTTGGTTCACATCACCTGCCTTGTGGCTTCACAATGACTTGGTACACATCACCTGCCTTGTGGCTTCACAATGACTTGGTACACATGACCTGCCTTGTGGCTTCACAATGACTTGGTTCACATCACCTGCCTTGTGGCTTCACAATGCCTTGGTACACATCACCTGCCTTGTGGCTTCACAATGACTTGGTACACATCACCTGCCTTGTGGCTTCACAATGCCTTGGTTCACATCACCTGCCTTGTGGCTTCACAATGCCTTGGTTCACATCACCTGCCTTGTGGCTTCACAATGACTTGGTACACATCACCTGCCTTGTGGCTTCACAATGACTTGGTACACATCACCTGCCTTGTGGCTTCACAATGACTTGGTACACATCACCTGCCTTGTGGCTTCACAATGACTTGGTTCACATCACCTGCCTTGTGGCTTCACAATGACTTGGTTCACATCACCTGCCTTGTGGCTTCACAATGACTTGGTTCACATCACCTGCCTTGTGGCTTCACAATGACTTGGTACACATCACCTGCCTTGTGGCTTCACAATGCCTTGGTTCACATCACCTGCCTTGTGGCTTCACAATGACTTGGTTCACATCACCTGCCTTGTGGCTTCACAATGCCTTGGTTCACATCACCTGCCTTGTGGCTTCACAATGACTTGGTACACATCACCTGCCTTGTGGCTTCACAATGACTTGGTACACATCACCTGCCTTGTGGCTTCACAATGACTTGGTACACATCACCTGCCTTGTGGCTTCACAATGCCTTGGTTCACATCACCTGCCTTGTGGCTTCACAATGCCTTGGTTCACATCACCTGCCTTGTGGCTTCACAATGACTTGGTACACATCACCTGCCTTGTGGCTTCACAATGACTTGGTACACATCACCTGCCTTGTGGCTTCACAATGACTTGGTACACATCACCTGCCTTGTGGCTTCACAATGACTTGGTTCACATCACCTGCCTTGTGGCTTCACAATGACTTGGTTCACATCACCTGCCTTGTGGCTTCACAATGACTTGGTTCACATCACCTGCCTTGTGGCTTCACAATGCCTTGGTTCACATCACCTGCCTTGTGGCTTCACAATGACTTGGTACACATCACCTGCCTTGTGGCTTCACAATGACTTGGTACACATCACCTGCCTTGTGGCTTCACAATGACTTGGTACACATCACCTGCCTTGTGGCTTCACAATGACTTGGTTCACATCACCTGCCTTGTGGCTTCACAATGACTTGGTACACATCACCTGCCTTGTGGCTTCACAATGACTTGGTTCACATCACCTGCCTTGTGGCTTCACAATGACTTGGTTCATATCACCTGCCTTGTGGCTTCACAATGCCTTGGTTCACATCACCTGCCTTGTGGCTTCACAATGACTTGGTACACATCACCTGCCTTGTGGCTTCACAATGACTTGGTTCACATCACCTGCCTTGTGGCTTCACAATGCCTTGGTTCACATCACCTGCCTTGTGGCTTCACAATGACTTGGTACACATCACCTGCCTTGTGGCTTCACAATGACTTGGTACACATCACCTGCCTTGTGGCTTCACAATGACTTGGTTCACATCACCTGCCTTGTGGCTTCACAATGACTTGGTACACATCACCTGCCTTGTGGCTTCACAATGACTTGGTTCACATCACCTGCCTTGTGGCTTCACAATGACTTGGTACACATCACCTGCCTTGTGGCTTCACAATGACTTGGTTCACATCACCTGCCTTGTGGCTTCACAATGACTTGGTACACATCACCTGCCTTGTGGCTTCACAATGACTTGGTTCACATCACCTGCCTTGTGGCTTCACAATGACTTGGTTCACATCACCTGCCTTGTGGCTTCACAATGACTTGGTTCACATCACCTGCCTTGTGGCTTCACAATGACTTGGTACACATCACCTGCCTTGTGGCTTCACAATGACTTGGTACACATCACCTGCCTTGTGGCTTCACAATGACTTGGTACACATCACCTGCCTTGTGGCTTCACAATGACTTGGTACACATCACCTGCCTTGTGGCTTCACAATGACTTGGTACACATCACCTGCCTTGTGGCTTCACAATGACTTGGTACACATCACCTGCCTTGTGGCTTCACAATGACTTGGTACACATCACCTGCCTTGTGGCTTCACAATGACTTGGTACACATCACCTGCCTTGTGGCTTCACAATGCCTTGGTACACATCACCTGCCTTGTGGCTTCACAATGACTTGGTACACATCACCTGCCTTGTGGCTTCACAATGACTTGGTTCACATCACCTGCCTTGTGGCTTCACAATGACTTGGTACACATCACCTGCCTTGTGGCTTCACAATGACTTGGTTCACATCACCTGCCTTGTGGCTTCACAATGACTTGGTACACATCACCTGCCTTGTGGCTTCACAATGACTTGGTTCACATCACCTGCCTTGTGGCTTCACAATGACTTGGTTCACATCACCTGCCTTGTGGCTTCACAATGACTTGGTACACATCACCTGCCTTGTGGCTTCACAATGACTTGGTTCACATCACCTGCCTTGTGGCTTCACAATGACTTGGTTCACATCACCTGCCTTGTGGCTTCACAATGACTTGGTACACATCACCTGCCTTGTGGCTTCACAATGACTTGGTTCACATCACCTGCCTTGTGGCTTCACAATGACTTGGTACACATCACCTGCCTTGTGGCTTCACAATGACTTGGTTCACATCACCTGCCTTGTGGCTTCACAATGCCTTGGTTCACATCACCTGCCTTGTGGCTTCACAATGCCTTGGTTCACATCACCTGCCTTGTGGCTTCACAATGACTTGGTTCACATCACCTGCCTTGTGGCTTCACAATGCCTTGGTTCACATCACCTGCCTTGTGGCTTCACAATGACTTGGTTCACATCACCTGCCTTGTGGCTTCACAATGACTTGGTACACATCACCTGCCTTGTGGCTTCACAATGACTTGGTACACATCACCTGCCTTGTGGCTTCACAATGACTTGGTTCACATCACCTGCCTTGTGGCTTCACAATGACTTGGTACACATCACCTGCCTTGTGGCTTCACAATGACTTGGTTCACATCACCTGCCTTGTGGCTTCACAATGCCTTGGTACACATCACCTGCCTTGTGGCTTCACAATGACTTGGTACACATCACCTGCCTTGTGGCTTCACAATGACTTGGTTCACATCACCTGCCTTGTGGCTTCACAATGACTTGGTTCACATCACCTGCCTTGTGGCTTCACAATGACTTGGTACACATCACCTGCCTTGTGGCTTCACAATGACTTGGTACACATCACCTGCCTTGTGGCTTCACAATGACTTGGTTCACATCACCTGCCTTGTGGCTTCACAATGACTTGGTACACATCACCTGCCTTGTGGCTTCACAATGACTTGGTTCACATCACCTGCCTTGTGGCTTCACAATGACTTGGTTCACATCACCTGCCTTGTGGCTTCACAATGACTTGGTTCACATCACCTGCCTTGTGGCTTCACAATGACTTGGTTCACATCACCTGCCTTGTGGCTTCACAATGACTTGGTACACATCACCTGCCTTGTGGCTTCACAATGACTTGGTTCACATCACCTGCCTTGTGGCTTCACAATGACTTGGTTCACATCACCTGCCTTGTGGCTTCACAATGACTTGGTACACATCACCTGCCTTGTGGCTTCACAATGACTTGGTTCACATCACCTGCCTTGTGGCTTCACAATGACTTGGTTCACATCACCTGCCTTGTGGCTTCACAATGACTTGGTTCACATCACCTGCCTTGTGGCTTCACAATGACTTGGTTCACATCACCTGCCTTGTGGCTTCACAATGACTTGGTTCACATCACCTGCCTTGTGGCTTCACAATGACTTGGTTCACATCACCTGCCTTGTGGCTTCACAATGACTTGGTACACATCACCTGCCTTGTGGCTTCACAATGACTTGGTTCACATCACCTGCCTTGTGGCTTCACAATGACTTGGTTCACATCACCTGCCTTGTGGCTTCACAATGACTTGGTTCACATCACCTGCCTTGTGGCTTCACAATGCCTTGGTTCACATCACCTGCCTTGTGGCTTCACAATGACTTGGTTCACATCACCTGCCTTGTGGCTTCACAATGACTTGGTTCACATCACCTGCCTTGTGGCTTCACAATGACTTGGTACACATCACCTGCCTTGTGGCTTCACAATGACTTGGTTCACATCACCTGCCTTGTGGCTTCACAATGACTTGGTACACATCACCTGCCTTGTGGCTTCACAATGACTTGGTACACATCACCTGCCTTGTGGCTTCACAATGACTTGGTACACATCACCTGCCTTGTGGCTTCACAATGACTTGGTACACATCACCTGCCTTGTGGCTTCACAATGACTTGGTACACATCACCTGCCTTGTGGCTTCACAATGACTTGGTTCACATCACCTGCCTTGTGGCTTCACAATGACTTGGTTCACATCACCTGCCTTGTGGCTTCACAATGACTTGGTTATCCCAGCAGGCACCAGTGGCAAGCACAAGCTCAGGTCTTGGTCTCCAGAATAGCTATCAGAAGTGAGTATTTATATCACATTCCAGTAGGGATTTTGACAGACAACATTGCATGTTTTCATAGTATTGACTAATCAACTGCTGTTGACAAATTCCACTTCTTTTCTCCATCCCTTCTTTCAGACGCAGGAAGTAGCAACTGGACAGATCATCTTTTTCTATGTTGGAATCGTCTTGTGCATTGGACTAGTGAACTAACCATCACTTTAAACTAGGCATCTTTTTTAAAAGTCAAGCTTTTTATATAACTGTTTTTCTAGACAAGTGATGATCAGGACCTGAGTGGTATCTAATCATGACCGTAGCTTCAAAGGGACATTTTCAATTAGATTTGTATTAGATGATTTAGAGATAAGAGAACTACAAGTTATCACATTGTATAGCGTGTCATTGTATAGCTGACCACCTTCACCTATGATACTTTCCTTCCTTTTCAAACCCAAACACTATTTAGATGTAACTTCTTTTCTCTGTTTCAAGGTACTTGTTTTTGTTGTTGTTTAGACCTATATTCACACACACAATCTGCAGAAAATCAATGGTTGAAAGCTGCTAGTGCAACGACCCCAATGATATACTTTGCTAAAGCTGCCGGTCAGTCTCTGTCTGACTGCAAATACATGCGTTTTTGAAGGAATGTACTATTTAAAAACTGAAAAAAAATAAATCAAGAAATGAGAGTTATCTTTAACCACCTTTTTTATATTACTGTATAACCATGTGAATGGCAGGTCTTGCTTTTGAGGTAGATGTAGCGCTGCAGGCCCCAAACATAATCTATTGAAACCAGTTGGCATCCAAAAAGATTTGGTGTGGTGACATAAGTACCAATCTATCAAATGCATTTTATTAAGTTCTTTTTTTTAAAGTCTGCAGTAATTTTAGGGGAAACAGTGTTACACTCTACCTAATGTCCTAACCCAACCTTCCCCATCTTAGCAGCACCACTGCCAGACTCCTGTCTGATTAACTGCTGTCCTTGTAGTTCACATCCCCTTCTATTTGCCCCAGCCAGGCAGCCACAGGCACCAGCCCTTTTTAAATGGAAGGGAGCGCTTTACGACTTTGCTAAGCACGCAGTGTGCTGTGCTAACTGACATTTTTATGTGGCTGGCGCTGTTTGCTCAACATTCTTTGGTCTGTTGACAGTTGATGAGACATGTCAAACAGAAGCGCTCACTAGCAAGTCTGTATATTTTGTGGGGCCCCTGCTAAAGTGTTGTGCACTGCAGACTCTCTGCTGGTCTCCTGGTCAAGTTGCATTCCACCAGCATGTTGCGAATGGTCCTGGGCATATTACATCTGCTTTTGGACTGTCAATGGGTTGAAACATCTTTCTTGTGGGAAGAACATATGCAATGATTGGTTTTGTGTACAATTGCCATCCAGCGTGCAGTATGAATGTTGGAGAGATGAAAGGCAGACAGTTTTTTTTGTTGTTGCCTGATTTCACTTCTCTGTATGCTGAGTCAATTCACTAAGCCTCAGAAGTATTTGTAAACCTGGCCCATCAGATGTTCCATGTAGGCTAGCTGATCTATGTGTATAATTGGAGCCTATCTACATGGTCAAATTCCATCACACAATTAGAACACGTTTTAATGTGCATTAATATTTGAAGACACATGTATAAAATGTATCTTTCATCTATAATGTTGCATGACTTCCTTTAGCCGTAGAATGTAATGACTCAAACGCACTACTGCGTGCGGCACACCGAGGAGAGCTTTACTGGGAATTCCTGTAATATTCATTACTAACAGCAGGTGGCAGCAGATACTGTACATTTTATAACAGGGGCCTTTTATACTGGCACTTTGACTGGCCATATGGCACTACAGGTTATTCTGACTTGGAGACTTGTCTGATGGTAACCATGGTCAGGCTGGACACTTGTGGTTCTGGACAGTGTAGATTGGTTGGTGTTGATCCAGTAGTTCCTCACAGACTGCATCCTTACCAGACACATTGGACATGACGCGTATACATGTGTTTCCATGCCAACAAACGGTCACGTGAATATGTCATAATTACCACATGCCCTAACTGAGCATACTAGTGTTCCATTTCCGCCTTCTTGTTATATTTTAACTGTGCATACTAGTGCTCCGTTTCCTCTTGTTTATATTTAGGGGCCTTTCAGATCTCATTGCCTGTGAGTGACTCATTGTGCTGCAGAGAATATGGATGACAGTCTTGACACATTTGACAAGTTGGACTGTGAGTCCATGCCGTCAGCCACGGCTGTTGACTTTGGACAGCTCCAGATATCCTAGGCTCCTCTGCTTCACTGGGCTCGTTTCATAGTGAACGCTTGGTCGGCGGCGAGATCCGTGCACACTGCACTGCTGAATTGCTCTTCTGCTTGGATGAGGCCCGTCGTCTTTCGCCAAAACCGCTGCGTTATCACTTCATCGTAAACGAAGCGCGAGGAAATGTAAGTTAATAGGCAATGTGCACTTAGCAAATCAACTCCGGAGTATGATTTCTTGCTGGAGTGAAGGGGGACTGAGCTTATCAAGTTCACTCTCCCCTGCCACTTACCTTATTCAGAGTTTTAATATTTATTTATTTTTAAGCAGGGAGTCACCATTGAGATTAGGGTCACTTTCACAAGGGAATCCTGCATATACAATTTCATAAGACAAATCAAACACTATATAAAATACAGCACAACACATAAAAAAAATAAACGATTACATTCCTAAGTAAGATGGTCCCCAATCAATATGTTTTTATTACCAGAGCATTCAATTGTAATGTGTGTTGTAGTTGGCTCCAGCAATGAGGCGCTTTTAAGATAAAAGCCATTTAACCTGGTTCGACAGGAAAGTTCACTGTGCAATCTGCTTCGTGCTATTTAGGGAGAGGCAAGATGTATTTTTTAAAAGAAGCCCAAATCTTAGCTTTTTAACTAGCTCATCCATATGTTTTTTTTTTTTTTTACTTTTGTCAATCCAAATGCCAAGATATTTCAAGGCGAGAACCCGATTGGCAAGAACCATCCTATGTGGACCATCTGAAACATTTTTGTGAGCATTAGAGAACATATATTTAGTCTTGCCTGCAAGGGTAGGCAGCATAAACGTAACGTGGATTTGTGTTGGTATACACATGTAAAGTTACATGATTATTTAGCCAGTTGCTATTGTAACGGATGTGAAATGGCTAGCTAGTTAGCGGGTACGCGCTAGTAGCATTTCAATCAGTTACGTCACTTGCTCTGAGACTTTAAGTAGGGTTGCCCCTTGCTCTGCAAGGGCCGCGGCCTTTGTGGAGCGATGGGTAACGATGCTTCGTGGGCGACCGTTGTTGATGTGTGCAGAGGGTCCCTGGTTCGCGCCCCAGGGGACGACGTAGTTATACTGTTACACTATCATCACCTAGCTTAGCTACATTAAAGTAAACCAACGTTTTGGAAATGCATAATGCCATCTAACCAGTTAGCTAACATTCTTTGATATCTGCAGTTATCTTAGCCTGCTAGCCAGCCAGCTAAAGTTAGCTATTTAGCCAACTAGCTGTTCGGGTTGGAAATCTAGAGCCTAACTACTGGAGACCAGCTAGAACACAACTAAAACATAACCGCAGATCAAAAGCAAAGAGAGAACTGAGACTTACAGATTGATGGCTGGGGCCCATCCGATGGTGTAACTTTTTAAGAGTACAGGCTGAGTTAGCTACCGAGGGGAAGGCTGGTGCTTCACCGAGCCGAGGGGGAGTCAGGGAAATACAATAACTATACTCAGCAAAAAAAGAAACGTCCCTTTTTCAGGACCCTGTCTTTCAAAGATAATTTGTAAAAGTCCAAATAACTTCACAGATCTTCATTGTGAAGGGTTTAAACACTGTTTCCATGCTTGTTCAATGAGCCATAAACAATGAACATGCACCTGTGGAATGGTCCTTAAGACACTAACTGCTTACAGACGGTAGGCAATTAAGGTCACAGTTATGAACACTGAAGACACTTTCTACTGACTCTGAAAAACACAAAGAAAGATGCCCAGGGTCCCTGCTCATCTGTGTGAAAGTCCCTTAGGCATGCTGTAAGGATGCATGAGGACTGCAGATGTGGCAAAGGGCAATAAATTGCAATGCCCGTACTGTGACACGCAGAAGACATCGCTACAGGGAGACAGGACGGACAGCTGATCATCCTCGCCGTGGCAGACCACGTGCACCTGCACAGGATCGGTACATCCGAACATCACAACTGCGGGACGCGTACAGGATGGCAACAAAAACTGCCCATGTTACACCAGGAATGCACAATCCCTGCATCAGTGCTCAGACTGTCCGCAATAGGCTGAGAGAAGCTGGACTGAGGGCTTGTAAGCCTGTTGTAAGGCAGGTCCTCACCAGACATCACCGGCAACAACGTCGCCTATGGGCACAAACCCACTGTCGCTGGACCAGACAGGACTGGCAAAAAGTACTCTTCACTGATTAGTCGCGGTTTTGTCTCACCAGGGGTGATGGTCGGATTTGCGTTTTATCGTCAAAGGAATGAGAGTTACACCGAGGCCTGTACTCTGGAGCGGGATCGATTTGGAGGTGGACGGTCGGTCATGGTCTGGGGCAGTGTGTCACAGCATCATTGGACTGAGCTTGTTATCATTGCAGGCAATCTCAACACTGTGCATTACAGGGAAGACATCCTCCTCCCTCATGTGGTACCCTTCCTGCAGGCTCATCCTGACATGACCCTCCAGCATGACAATGCCACCAGCCATACTGCTCGTTCTGTGCGTGATTTCCTGCAAGACAGGAATGTCAGTGTTCTGCCATGACCAGCGAAGAGCCTGGATCTCAATCCCATTGAGCACGTCTGGGACCTTTTGGATCGGAGGGCTAGTTCCATTTCCCCCCAGAAATGTCCGGGAACTTGCAGGTACCTTGGTGGAAGAGTGGGGTAACATCTCACAGCAAGAACTGGCAAATCTGGTGCAGTCCATGCGGAGAAGATGTACTACAGTACTTAGTATCTGGTGTGGCCACCAGCTGCATTGACTGTTACTTTTGATTTTGACCCCCCCCCCCCCCTCCCTTTGTTCAGGGACACATTATTCAATTTCTGTTAGTCACATGTCTGTGAAACTTGTTTAGTTTATGTCTGTTGTTGAATCTTATGGTCATACAAATATTTACACATGTAAAGTTTGCTGAAAATAAACGCAGTTGACAGTGAGAGGACGTTTCTTTTTTTGCTGAGTTTATATAGCGAGAACATTCCAAAATAGGTCAGCTAGCGCGCTAGCACTAAACCAAGGTGGGAAAGTTACAAAACTCATGTAGCCTACTTCACAGAGAACTTGCCGAAAAGTTGACAAAAGAAAAGTGAGAACAGACGAGGTATTACACAATTAGAGCAAGCGGGTATGATTTTTCTCTCTTGTTTTGAGCCCACGGCAAGAAGGCACCAATGCCTGCCATGCTAATGAGATCCCACTAAATAACAAAGCCACAAAGTCTGTGAAGAGCATGAGGTTTGATTTAACATTAGCCAGCTTGAGCTAGCTACCGAGCTAGCATACGAACTCGGTAGCACATAGAAGAAGTTTGCTGCATTCCCATCATTCTCAGCTACACAGCTCAAGAAGTTTGACTTTGCTTTTCTTACCAGAGAGGCATCCATTTCTCAGATGTCTGATGGACTGCCAGTCAGATGTATCAGTAAATCTAGCCTTAGCCCAAGCTAAAAAATCTTTCCTGTCATTAAGAAAATTCAAGCATGAACCAAGTGTTTGACCCATCCTTTACTCTTTGTATTTATAAAACTGAGAATGCTTATCTGCGACAGCGTTAAACAGAAAAGTTCAACTTTTTACGACCTGATCTGAGTCAGCGATGCATGACACAATCCCTCAGTCACACTACCTCAGATCAGACATGAAATGTTGATCATTAAAATTCCTAAAATGTGGGCTGGATTTCAGTATTTTAGCATCTTATGCAGGCAGTGGGACAATGGTCACTGAGCTCATTAGCTAAGATTCAATTGGCAGTGTACTTATGAGGGGCATTTGTTAAAATATCACAAAATATATATATTTTTCAGGGTTTTTAAAGTTGGGGAGTTGGTTTACTTATCAGCTGTGTTTAGAATTAACTCAGTACAATATCTTTCAGACCATCTGATACTGGCATCAACCAATCCAGATTAAAATCACCCAATATGAATTATTCAAATTTAGAATGGTCAGACTAATTCAGATAATTTGCTTAGAGCACAAGGTAGAGCTGAGGGAGGGGGATAAATTCCCACTAGTTTCAGTTGGGCATTATTACCAGGGCACACATTTGGGATTAGACGTTCAAATTGCTTAGGGACAGAGGTGGAAAGGGGCACATAAACATTTAAATTGCTCTTTAAGAATATGTCGACACCCCTCACCTCTGCCAACTCTGTTAGATCTATATATTATAACCAGCCAGAGACATCAGAATTCAGCATGGACTTCTTTAACCAAGATTCTGTAATAAACAGAATGTCTGCATTTAATTTGCGAAGCCAGAGTAACAAAATCTATTTTCAAAATCTAATTTCTGGCATTTTATATGAATCAGTCTAAGCGGCAGACCGAAAGGTTGCTGGATCGAATCCCTGAGTTGACTAGGTAACAATCTGACGTTCTGCCCCTGGACAAGGCAGTTAACCCACTGTTCTGTACCATTTAGGTATCGAACGAGGACGTGACTTTAAACAGTAGTCAATGAGAGTTACCTGTTGAAATTATATCAATAAACGATTACAATAACAATACAGACAATGAGCAGTCAGAGAAACATAGGACAAGCCACACGTAGCACACAGTCAGCAACATAGGACAAGCACCACGTAGCACACAGACAGGGAAACATAGGACAAGCACCACGTAGCACACAGACAGGGAAACATAGGACAAGCACCACGTAGCACACAGACAGGGAAACATAGGACAAGCACCACGTAGCACGCAGACAGGGAAACATAGGACAAGCACCACGTAGCACACAGACAGGGTAACATAGGACAAGCGCCACGTAGCAGGCAGACAGGGTAACATAGGACAATCACCACGTAGCACACAGACAGGGCAACATAGGACAAGCACCACGTAGCACGCAGACAGGGCAACATAGGACAAGCACCACGCAGACAGGGAAACATAGGACAAACACCACGTAGCACGCAGACAGGGTAACATAGGACAAGTAGCACGCAGACAGAGACACATAGGACAAGTAGCACGCAGACAGAGACACATAGGACAAGTAGCACGCAGACAGAGACACATAGGACAAGTAGCACGCAGACAGAGACCATAGGACAAGTAGCACGCAGACAGAGACACATAGGACAAGTAGCACACAGACAAAGACACATAGGACAAGTAGCACACAGACAGAGACACATAGGACAAGTAGCACACAGACAGAGACACATAGGACAAGTAGCACACAGACAGAGACACATAGGACAAGTAGCACACAGACAGAGACACATAGGACAAGTAGCACACAGACAGAGACACATAGGACAAGTAGCACGCAGACAGAGACACATAGGACAAGTAGCACGCAGACAGAGACACATAGGACAAGTATCATGCAGACAGAGCAACATAGGACAAGTAGCACACAGACAGAGCAACATAGGACAAGTAGCACACAGACAGAGCAACATAGGACAAGTAGCACGCAGACAGAGCAACATAGGACAAGTAGCACGCAGACAGAGCAACATAGGACAAGTAGCACGCAGACAGAGCAACATAGGACAAGTAGCACGCAGACAGAGCAACATAGGACAAGTAGCACGCAGACAGAGCAACATAGGACAAGTAGCACGCAGACAGAGCAACATAGGACAAGTAGCACGCAGACAGAGAAACATAGGACAAGTAGCACGCAGACAGAGAAACATAGGACAAGTGGCACGCAGACAGAGAAACATAGGACAAGTGGCACGCAGACAGAGCAACATAGGACAAGTAGCACGCAGACAGAGACACATAAGACAAGTGGCACGCAGACAGAGAAACATAGGACAAGTGGCACGCAGACAGAGAAACATAGGACAAAAAGCAACACAACTAAATCCATAAAGGCAGCAGTGTTTCCACACATTACAAGCTACAGATGACATGAAAAGCGGCAGTACACAGCTAGGGATTATGTTCACAAATCTGATTGACCTTTAGCCATGTTTTTTGTGAAAGTGTGATAGGTGGTGATGTGTGTGTCTGATGACAGTGTATTCCAGACATGGGAAGCTCTCACAGAGAAAGCAGATTGCCCAAAGGTGATTTTCCTCAAGGGAAATATAGTCATGTCTCATGGCAGACCTTGTGGATCTGCTGCCATATGTTTGGGTTTTCTGTTTGACAAAATTACTAAGTGGAGGGGGAGGAGCCAGGCCATTTAGCATCTTTGAATACAAGACATGCTTGTAGATTTACCCAACTCAGGAGCTCATGCTGTCTAAGGATGTAGCAGTGATGATGGCTATTGGGCTTCCTATCAAGCACTTTGAGAGCCTGTTTGTAGACAGACTGAATGGGTTTTAATGTTGTACAGCAAGCTTGGAACAAACTAGTCAAGCAGTATGTTAAGTGGGGGAGTATCATAGCATTGAAGTACAGTTTTGCCACCTCTATAGTCAAACAATTTTGTAGGAATCAGAAATTAGCTATCTTGAATTTGGTTATTCAAGTTACCTTTTTCACCTGCTTTTATAAAAGAGATGTCGGAATCAAGTATAATGCCAAGATACTTATACATGACTTTCTATAGTGTCTGGTGGTTTTATACATGACTTTCTATAGTGCTGGGGGTTTTATACATGACTTTCTATAGTGTCTGGTGGTTTTATACATGACTTTCTATAGTGTTGGTGGTTTTATACATGACTTTCTATAGTGTTGGTGGTTTTATACATGACTTTCTATAGTGTTGGTGGTTTATACATGACTTTCTATAGTGTCTGGTGGTTTTATACATGACTTTCTATAGTGTTGGTGGTTTTATACATGACTTTCTATAGTGTCTGGTGGTTTTATACATGACTTTCTATAGTGTCTGGTGGTTTTATACATGACTTTCTATAGTGTCTGGTGGTTTTATACATGACTTTCTATAGTGTCTGGTGGTTTTATACATGACTTTCTATAGTGTTGGTGGTTTTATACATGACTTTCTATAGTGTTGGTGGTTTTATACATGACTTTCTATAGTGTTGGTGGTTTTATACATGACTTTCTATAGTGTCTGGTGGTTTTATACATGACTTTCTATAGTGTCTGGTGGTTTTATACATGACTTTCTATAGTGTCTGGTGGTTTTATACATGACTTTCTATAGTGTTGGTGGTTTTATACATGACTTTCTATAGTGTCTGGTGGTTTTATACATGACTTTCTATAGTGTCTGGTGGTTTTATACATGACTTTCTATAGTGTCTGGTGGTTTTATACATTACTTTCTATAGTGTTGGTGGTTTTATACATTACTTTCTATAGTGTTGGTGGTTTTATACGTGACTTTCTATAGTGTTGGTGGTTTTATACATGACTTTCTATAGTGTTGGTGGTTTTATACATGACTTTCTATAGTGTTGGTGGTTTTATACATGAATTTCTATAGTGTTGGTGGTTTTATACGTGACTTTCTATAGTGTTGGTGGTTTTATACGTGACTTTCTATAGTGTTGGTGGTTTTATACGTGACTTTCTATAGTGTTGGTGGTTTTATACGTGACTTTCTATAGTGTTGGTGGTTTTATACGTGACTTTCTATAGTGTCTGGTGGTTTTATACATGACTTTCTATAGTGTTGGTGGTTTTATACGTGACTTTCTATAGTGTTGGTGGTTTTATACGTGACTTTCTATAGTGTTGGTGGTTTTATACGTGACTTTCTATAGTGTTGGTGGTTTTATACGTGACTTTCTATAGTGTCTGGTGGTTTTATACGTGACTTTCTATAGTGTTGGTGGTTTTATACGTGACTTTCTATAGTGTTGGTGGTTTTATACGTGACTTTCTATAGTGTTGGTGGTTTTATACGTGACTTTCTATAGTGTTGGTGGTTTTATACGTGACTTTCTATAGTGTTGGTGGTTTTATACGTGACTTTCTATAGTGTTGGTGGTTTTATACGTGACTTTCTATAGTGTTGGTGGTTTTATACGTGACTTTCTATAGTGTCTGGTGGTTTTATACGTGACTTTCTATAGTGTTGGTGGTTTTATACGTGACTTTCTATAGTGTTGGTGGTTTTATACGTGACTTTCTATAGTGTTGGTGGTTTTATACGTGACTTTCTATAGTGTTGGTGGTTTTATACGTGACTTTCTATAGTGCTGGTGGTTTTATACAGGACTTTCTATAGTGTCTGGTGGTTTTATACATGACTTTCTATAGTGTTGGTGGTTTTATACATGACTTTCTATAGTGTCTGGTGGTTTTATACATGACTTTCTATAGTGTTGGGGGTTTTATACATGACTTTCTATAGTGTCTGGTGGTTTTATACATGACTTTCCATAGTGTTGGTGGTTTTATGCGTGACTTTCTATAGTGCTGGTGGTTTTATACATGACTTTCTATAGTGCTGGTGGTTTTATACATGACTTTCTATAGTGTTGGTGGTTTTATACGTGACTTTCTATAGTGTTGGTGGTTTTATACATGACTTTCTATAGTGCTGGTGGTTTTATACATGACTTTCTATAGTGCTGGTGGTTTTATACATGACTTTCTATAGTGTTGGTGGTTTTATACATGACTTTCTATAGTGTTGGTGGTTTTATACATGACTTTCTATAGTGTTGGTGGTTTTATACATGACTTTCTATAGTGTCTGGTGGTTTTATACGTGACTTTCTATAGTGTCTGGTGGTTTTATACGTGACTTTCTATAGTGTCTGGTGGTTTTATACGTGACTTTCTATAGTGTTGGTGGTTTTATACATGACTTTCTATAGTGTGGTGGTTTTATACATGACTTTCTATAGTGCTGGTGGTTTTATACATGACTTTCTATAGTGCTGGTGGTTTTATACATGACTTTCTATAGTGTTGGTGGTTTTATACATGACTTTCTATAGTGTTGGTGGTTTTATACATGACTTTCTATAGTGTTGGTGGTTTTATACATGACTTTCTATAGTGTCTGGTGGTTTTATACGTGACTTTCTATAGTGTCTGGTGGTTTTATACGTGACTTTCTATAGTGTCTGGTGGTTTTATACGTGACTTTCTATAGTGTCTGGTGGTTTTATACGTGACTTTCTATAGTGTCTGGTGGTTTTATACGTGACTTTCTATAGTGTTGGTGGTTTTATACATGACTTTCTATAGTGTCTGGTGGTTTTATACATGACTTTCTATAGTGTCTGGTGGTTTTATACATGACTTTCTATAGTGTCTGGTGGTTTTATACATGACTTTCTATAGTGTCTGGTGGTTTTATACATGACTTTCTATAGTGTCTGGTGGTTTTTTGCGTGACTTTCTATAGTGCTGGTGGTTTTATACATGACTTTCTATAGTGTCTGGTGGTTTTATACATGACTTTCTATAGTGTCTGGTGGTTTTTTGCGTGACTTTCTATAGTGCTGGTGGTTTTATGCGTGACTTTCTATAGTGCTGGTGGTTTTATACATGACTTTCTATAGTGTTGGTGGTTTTATACATGACTTTCTATAGTGTCTGGTGGTTTTATACATGACTTTCTATAGTGCTGGTGGTTTTCGGGCCCCCCCCCCCCCCCTTACTTGAGAGGGAATGCTGGCATGTCTGGTCTTACTGTTGTCCAGTCCACCGTCCTCTCCTGCCCAGTTTGAACAGCGAGTGGAAGCCCGGGCGGGAAACAGCTGTCAGTTGTTTCTCACTTCCAGCGGTCCTGTGTCTCCAGGCCTGCCTGTGAAAATATTGACCTTCCCCCCGCTGCCTGTTTAACCAGGCAGCCTTTAAGCACTGTTTGAGCAAATATCACATGGCCCTGCCGCTTTTCTAAATGACTCCTTTTACTCAAACATTCACTAATGGATGCTTAAATACCCCCTCTTATCCACTGTGTACGTTGTGTTTGCCTTGGAACATTGCATTGAATTGGTCACCTTTTCACGTCCTGAGGCTCTGGAGTAGAAAGTCTGAGAGATTAGCTACCTATTTGTGCTGTTTGTTCCCTTTTATGCCGGGCCTTTCCTTTATGTGGCCGTGTAGCTCAAATATAGATACAGAACAATTATGATCAGTACAAGGTACACACACCAGGCAAGTCACACAGCTACCTGCTAGCTACTTCTGTTAATCTGACTGGTCTCGTTCTCATGACCCTGCTAGCTACTACTGTTAATCTGACTGGTCTCGTTCTCATGACCCTGCTAGCTACTACTGTTAATGTGACTGGTCTCGTTCTCATGACCCTGCTAGCTACTTCTGTTAATCTGACTGGTCTCGTTCTCATGACCCTGCTAGCTACTACTGTTAATCTGACTGGTCTCGTTCTCATGACCCTGCTAGCTACTTCTGTTAATCTGACTGGTCTCGTTCTCATGACCCTGCTAGCTTCTACTGTTAATCTGACTGGTCTCGTTCTCATGACCCTGCTAGCTACTACTGTTAATCTGACTGGTCTCGTTCTCATGACCCTGCTAGCTACTACTGTTAATGTGACTGGTCTCGTTCTCATGACCCTGCTAGCTACTTCTGTTAATCTGACTGGTCTCGTTCTCATGACCCTGCTAGCTACTACTGTTAATCTGACTGGTCTCGTTCTCATGACCCTGCTAGCTACTACTGTTAATGTGACTGGTCTCGTTCTCATGACCCTGCTAGCTACTACTGTTAATGTGACTGGTCTCGTTCTCATGACCCTGCTAGCTACTACTGTTAATCTGACTGGTCTCGTTCTCATGACCCTGCTAGCTACTACTGTTAATGTGACTGGTCTCGTTCTCATGACCCTGCTAGCTACTACTGTTAATCTGACTGGTCTCGTTCTCATGACCCTGCTAGCTACTACTGTTAATCTGACTGGTCTCGTTCTCATGACCCTGCTAGCTACTACTGTTAATGTGACTGGTCTCGTTCTCATGACCCTGCTAGCTACTACTGTTAATGTGACTGGTCTCGTTCTCATGACCCTGCTAGCTACTACTGTTAATCTGACTGGTCTCGTTCTCATGACCCTGCTAGCTACTACTGTTAATCTGACTGGTCTCGTTCTCATGACCCTGCTAGCTACTACTGTTAATCTGACTGGTCTCGTTCTCATGACCCTGCTAGCTACTACTGTTAATCTGACTGGTCTCGTTCTCATGACCCTGCTAGCTACTACTGTTAATCTGACTGGTCTCGTTCTCATGACCCTGCTAGCTACTACTGCTAATGTGACTGGTCTCGTTCTCATGACCCTGCTAGCTACTACTGCTAATCTGACTGGTCTCGTTTTCAACTCCTATACAGTTAGGGCTTGGAGAATAGAACGGTGTGTGTGTGTGGACGGTTTGAAGCAGCCAAAGAATACATGAGCCTTTCACTAACAGAGCAGCATCATGTCACAAAGTTACAAGTAGGTCTTACTTGTAACTTTGTGACATGATGCTGCTCTGTTAGTGAAAGGCTCATGTATTCTTTGGCTGCTTCAAACTTTGACTGTCCACACACACACACTCTATTTAAATTTTAGTGTAAAATTAATGACCCACACGATACCTATCCTACTGAGGTCTACACCTGTTTACAGTCTAAAGGCACAGTCAAATTCCATGAGGTTTGTTTACGTTGTTATTTACTTAATTAATGTCAAACGTAGTTTGACTGATGACCAGGAGGAGATCATCATTGTTGGAACTGCAGCATTGTGTGTGTGTGTCACTGTGTGTGTTCTGCAGTGTGACTTGTCCCCTTAGCAACGCTCTATTTCTCCTTCTTCTATTGTCTTCAGTAAATAATGGCTTCTCTCTAACAAATTGACTTCTCTCTCTCTCTGTCCTTCTTTTGTTCCCTAGGTCTCTCCCTTCTTGTTGACGCTGTGTAAACTTCCCTAACAATGCTCAACTACACACAAAGGCACACACTGAATGCCCTTAACCTGTCTGAAAACCCTTTCTACAATGCTACGCCCATAGATGAATCATACTCCTGCAAAACCAACTACATCCCTTTGTAGTTCTCACTCATATTGTTGTGGTAGTGCATTATGAAACCATTAATAAGCATTGTTTGAGTGTGTCTCTTACAAAGCACCATGAGTCATTGGTTATTGATACTTGTATTTGAGACTGGAATACCCTATACATGCATTACAATACACACAGGTGGATCATAAAGTCTAATCAGGGTTGTTTCACAGCACAGAATTTTACAGACCCTATAAAATATGAGATAATCTATATGGATAGAAGAGACTCACTCGATAGTCGTCGTAAACGGCAGGTAACAAATGGAAGGGCAGCTATATCAAAGGCCGTACTTGCCTTGGAACATCTTTCAGTTGTAAAGATCAAAGAGCAAGTGCCATGTCATGTAAACAGAGTCCATATGGGGAAAACCTTAGGTAATATTGGGCCATGTTCATTTGGGGCGCACTGTCGCGAAATGTTTTGCTGCAATGGAAAATGCAGTGTTTCGTATTGGACAAGTTCCTCCCTGTTTCAGTCTTTTCTTCCGTTTGGTGACCCTCAAGGTCAATGTTCACTTGCAGGCTGACAGCATGCCAGGTCCTAATGCTAGGCATCAACATCCAATCCTCTAGGCACTTCCTTTTAATCTCCAGGATTCCTGTAAATTGCGCATTTCTTTTATAACACAGTTACATTTCACAGGTCACTATTGCACGTTCTGACTAGGTGGGTCGGTTGATAGCTACTGTGTCATATATTATGAATTCCACATATCAATTAGTGATGGGGAAAACATCCATACAGTTACATATCACAATATTATTTTGATACTTTAACTCCACGTATCTTGTTTTTTGTTGTTGCAAGGTAGCTTTAGCAAGCACTAGTCAGCTGTACCAGTGCCAAAACTCCGGTGTTTTTCAACCTATAGCTTGTTCTCCATCTTCTTTTTAAATAGTGAGCCAACATGTTTTCAACACTTGACTGATCAAAACACATTTTTTCTTTGTAGCATTTAAAAAACAACATTTTAGTCATTTAGCTGGTGCTTATTCAGAGCGACTTACACGAGCAATTAGGGTTAAGTGCTTTGCTCAATGGTACATGGACAGATTGTTCACCTAGTCGGCTCGAGGATTTGAACCGGCAACCTTTCGGTTACTGGTCCAATGCTCTGAACCACTATGCCACCTGCAGGAGACATACTGAGCAATATGTTTTGGAATTTCAACACCTATAGAATCATGAGAATCACAATGCATTTCTCATCGACATCTAAGTATAGTGAGGCCCCTGGGTACTTCCATCCCTTTATTGCTGTTTTAGTGTTTTGCATGTAGCTAGTGTGTGTGTGTGTGAGACAGGATGAGTGTGTCTGTGTGTGTTTACACCTGAGTGTTAACGTTTCTAAAAACAGGGGTCCGTTTGTGTGTTAGCCTACGATGACAGACAACTGGAGGGTCACAAACAGGGGTCCGTTTGTGTGTTAGTCTACGATGACAGACAACTGGAGGGTCACAAACAGGGGTCCGTTTGTGTGTTAGTCTACGATGACAGACAACTGGAGGGTCACAAACAGGGGTCCGTTTGTGTGTTAGTCTACGATGACAGACAACTGGAGGGTCACAAACAGGGGTCCGTTTGTGTGTTAATCTACGATGACAGACAACTGGAGGGTCACAACTAACTCTGTTAACGTTTCTAAAAACAGGGGTCCGTTTGTGTGTTAGTCTACGATGACAGACAACTGGAGGGTCACAAACAGGGGTCCGTTTGTGTGTTAATCTACGATGACAGACAACTGGAGGGTCACAACTAACTCTGTTAACGTTTCTAAAAACAGGGGTCCGTTTGTGTGTTAGCCTACGATGACAGACAACTGGAGGGTCACAACTAACTCTGTTTACGTTCTTAACCCTTTTTCTAACACACTGAGACACCATTGTCCTGGAAAATACAAGATGGCCTACTTCCCTCAGTCTACCCCCCCCCCCCCCCACCTCCCCCCTGATTCTACACAGTGTGTTTGTACAGCCGTCGGTGTGTGGCCACTGCATACAATGTGGGTTTGACGCCGTATTGGGTCGCCTTGTTTCCCGTTTCCTCATTTTCAGGTTGCGTTAAACTGTCAGAACCCAGGGTTCCTTCCAGGGCCAAGTGATGAAGGTCCTCATCTGCACTTCTCTCTCTTTAGGCCTGTTCCCTCGCTGCTTGACTTTTAGGCCTGTTCCCTCGCTGCTTGACTTTTAGGCCTGTTCCCTCGCTGCTTGACTTTTAGGCCTGTTCCCTCGCTGCTTGACTTTTAGGCCTGTTCCCTCGCTGCTTGACTTTTAGGCCTGTTCCCTCGCTGCTTGACTTTTAGGCCTGTTCCCTCGCTGCTTGACTTTTAGGCCTGTTCCCTCGCTGCTTGACTTTTTGGCCTGTTCCCTCGCTGCTTGACTTTTTGGCCTGTTCCCTCGCTGCTTGACTTTTTGGCCTGTTCCCTCGCTGCTTGACTTTTAGGCCTGTTCACTCGCTGCTTGACTTGCAGTCTCAACGTTATTCAACGTATTTTATCAATGTAGTGACAACGCTGCATCAATGTAGCTGGCTGGTTTGAAATTGCGAAACATTATGAATTAATTCACATTTGTTGACAACTCAATTAGATATCAACCAAAATGAGATGTCTGATCTGTCTTGTTTTCCCGGTGGGTTCTACAGTGACGCGCAGGAGACTTACAGAAAGATCTTCATTAACTTCTACATTTGGGTGTTGAGAAACATTCACATAGTGTTCTGAATCACTTGTGGTCCTCTGTAGCTCAGTTATTAGAGCATAGTGCTTGCAACGCCAGTATAGTTGGTTCAATTCCTGGGACCAACCGTACCTAAAATGTATTCACGCATGACTCTAAGTCACTTTGGATAAAAGTGTCTGATAATTGCAAATATTGTTAAAAGGCTGTAACATTAAAAAAAACACAATGTGAGGCTGGAGTGGGGGAATCTGTCAGGATTTGCTTATTTAATGCAGTAGGTAAAGAACACACTAAATCCAGCTTAGCATCACTCCAATGTGGTTGGGGCTTTTGGCTCTTGCCACATTCAAAACTGACTGCTGTGCGTAGGATAGGAGCGTTTGGAGTGACTGCATGCATGATTAAGAATGTGTGTGTGTCTGTGTCTCTCACAGGCTGTTATCATAGTAAAACACATGGGCCTAAACATCCTTAACCATGAGTCCAGTGTGGACGTTGGCTACACTTACTGCCACTGTCTCTACCAGATCAATCCAGAGTTGGAACAGGTGAGACCCCAGAGGGGAAACAGGAAGACACTGCCACTGTCTCTACCAGATCAATCCAGAGTTGGAACAGGTGAGACCCCAGAGGGGAAACAGGAAGACACTGCCACTGTCTCTACCAGATCAATCCAGAGTTGGAACAGGTGAGACCCCAGAGGGAAGACACTGCCACTGTCTCTACCAGATCAATCCAGAGTTGGAACAGGTGAGACCCCAGAGGGAAGACACTGCCACTGTCTCTACCAGATCAATCCAGAGTTGGAACAGGTGAGACCCCAGAGGGAAACAGGAAGACACTGCCACTGTCTTTACCAGATCAATCCAGAGTTGGAACAGGTGAGACCCCAGAGGGGAAACAGGAAGACACTGCCACTGTCTCTACCAGATCAATCCAGAGTTGGAACAGGTGAGACCCCAGAGGGAAGACACTGCCACTGTCTCTACCAGATCAATCCAGAGTTGGAACAGGTGAGACCCCAGAGGGAAGACACTGCCACTGTCTCTACCAGATCAATCCAGAGTTGGAACAGGTGAGACCCCAGAGGGAAGACACTGCCACTGTCTCTACCAGATCAATCCAGAGTTGGAACAGGTGAGACCCCAGAGGGAAGACACTGCCACTGTCTCTACCAGATCAATCCAGAGTTGGAACAGGTGAGACCCCAGAGGGGAAACAGGAAGACACTGCCACTGTCTCTACCAGATCAATCCAGAGTTGGAACAGGTGAGACCCCAGAGGGAAACAGGAAGACACTGCCACTGTCTCTACCAGATCAATCCAGAGTTGGAACAGGTGAGACCCCAGAGGGGAAACAGGAAGACACACTTTAGTGGAACACCTTTCTGTGTCAACTGAACATTGTCACATCTCACATCTCACACACGCGCACACAGGCGCACACGCGCACACAGACACACAGACACAGAGAGAGAGAGGCTTGTTGTCACAGTGACCCGTCTGTCTGTATATATTTGTATGGGTGTGAGACAAGGCTCTGTGACCTGTGCAAGCCCATCACTATTTGACCCCTGCAATTATTCTTTTCAATGCTGGAGGGTTAGGGAGGGAGGTAAATGCTGTGGCTTGTTTGCCAAAGCTGTAACGTCCTACACATGAGACTTGCTCTGTTTTACTAGTGCCGTCCACTGTTGATCTAGCTGAAGGTGTTGGCTAACACAACCACCCCCTTCCCTCTGAGACACACACACAACGTCTCTGTGTGTGTTGACCCTATTTAAACCTACATTAATAAAGGCTTTTACATCTCGCCGAATAATCTGGCCATGGGTCACTAGTCAAATAAGTCTTTAGTCACACCCCTTCACAACACCTGTCCTCTAGCTCTGAGGGAAAAACCCACACAAGGACAAAGCTGGGATTGTTCCACCTCAGACATGGACGTAGCTCAACCATTACAATGCATAACATTACTATGTCTTTCCATTGCATCTCTGAAATTGTAAAGCCATCAAACTTTTTTTAAATGTTCACAAGTCATTTGAAAAAGCCCTTATCCTTTGTACATGGTTGTTTCTCCCCAAGTTAAGGCGGTGATGTGGAGTGAGACCCTCGCTGTGCGCTGCGTCCGTCTCGCTGTGCTCTCTGTGCCTGAGGGGGAGATGGAAAGAGAGTGAGGAAGGCAGATTTGCATCAGATGTCTTCACCGGTCCAAAAAGTTGGACCCATTCCGAAATGGACCTGGGCCTTTCTCACTTGGACCCGATATGCATAAATATATATTTTTTAATATGGAGACCTGTTCTGAACGGACCCGAGGACAACTAGACCCGTTCCATATAGACCTCGTTGAAATCACACCCAGCTTGATCTCAGTGATGGAAGCAGCAGAAAAGTCATTTTTTAAGCTACTTTATAAACCGTAGCTGATAAAACGGTAGAGGCTGTAGCAGGCGGGGGAGGGACTGTACTGTGAGTGACACAGGGAGCAGCTCTCAGCTCTCCCTATACCTCTCTCTCTCGCTCTTTCTCTCCCTCTCCCTCATGCGCTCTATTGCTCCCTAACTCTCTCACGCTCTCTCTCTTTCTAATGGATTTATTGCCTCTCATTTTTACTTCTGTTGTCATTGTGTACGCTTGTCTGTGTATTTTTTCTCTCAGAGTTTTACAGATAAACTAAAAAAATTATAAATAACACAAGTCAATCCGTATAATTCACAAAACTATTTGTGTACAAAGGGAATAAGTAAAGTATTATGTCTTTCTGAGGCTGTTCTTATTCTCCTGATCCCTATAGGCCTCCTACCCCCCCCCCCCCCCCCGCCCCCCCCCCCCCCCCACACACACACACCCACCAGTGGAGGCTCCTCGGAGAAAGAATGGGAGGAACATCCTCAGTGAATTTCAGATATTTTTTAATAGAGAAACTTTGAAAAGTGACCCTTTTTAGATAAAACTATACTAAATATATTCACATGTCACCAAATAACTGATTATAACACAATGAAAGGTCTACACATTTGTGTAGCCGGAGGACACCTATTTTCCATCTGCCTCTGGGTACATTGACTTCAATACAAAACCTAGGAGGCTCATGGTTCTCACCCCCTTCCATAGGTTGGATGACGCCCTCCTGAAAGTCTATCACAGCTCTTGTAGTGTGAACTGACAGGTTGTCCATCCAGTCAAAGGATCAGAGAATGAATCTAGTACTGAAAGCAGAGGTTACAGCTAGCTATCACTGCAGTGCTTAAAGTGTGGTGAATAGTTGACTCAGAGAGAAACTATGTTTGAGCATATTCATTTCTTCAAAAATGAAGCAGCAGTCGAGGCGAGCTAGCTATCTATATTACTTTTTTTGTTCTTAATTTACCTTTCACTTACTAGCTAACGGATTTAGCTAATGCAGCTAATTTAGCCTACTCATCAACCTGACTCAGACCGAAAGGAATGCTATTTATGTTAGTTAGCTGGCTAAGGCTATTCAACGACACTGCAACTCTTCCAAGTCAAGGTAAGCTTTCGGTTTTATAAATGTACTGCCACTGGGGGCCCGCCGGTGTAACTGCTAAACTGCTTGCTGTACACTGCACTGTGTGATTTGTACACATGGATTGGATTGTGGGTTTTAACGAGTTCTAGTTTGTTGACTAACATTAATATGGTTAAAATAATGTAGGCCGTGTAGCATTAGTGGTTTGGTATGAAGGTTTGGCTTGGAGAGGTTTATGTGCCTGTTCACAGACATCTGTTGTGTTGTGCCCTGAAGGGGGAGTACATCAGCTTTAATATTGCAGATAGATCGTGGCTTCCATCAATATAATTGTCTGCATCATTTCCAATCCACCAATTATTTTTTTGTAAATATAAAATACCATGTGTAACAAGATTCTCTGGTCTGATGAAACTAAGATTAAACTCTTTGCCCTGAATGTCAAGCGTCACATCTGGAGGAAACCTGGCACCATCCCGACGGTGAAGCATGGTGGTGGCAGCATCATGCAGTGGGGATGATTTTCAGAGGCAGACACTGGGAGACTAGTCAGGATTGAGGGAAAGATGAACCAGAGCGAAGTACAGATAGATCCTTGATGAAAACCTAATCGAGAGGGCACAGGACCTCAGACTTGGGCAAAGGTTCACCTTCCAATAGGATAATGACCCTAAGCACACAGCCAATACAATGCAGGAGTGGCTTTGGGACAACTTGAACCAGATCAAACATCTCTGGAGAGAACTGAAAATAGCTGTGCAGCGACACTCTCCTTTCAACCTAACAGAGCTTGAGAGGATTTGCAGAGTAGAATGGGAGAAACTCCCCAATACAAGTATGCCTAGCTTGTAGCATCATACCCAAGAAGACTTGAGGCTGTAGTCGCTGCCAAAGATGCTTTTAACAAAGTACTGAGTAAAGGTTCTGAATACTTATGTAAATGTGATATTTCAGTTTTTTTCTTGGAACATTTGCATAAATTTATAAAAAACGTTTTTGTTTTGTCATTATGGGGTATTGTGTGTAAATTAATGAGGGGGAAAAAACTACAATTTAATCAATTTTAGAATAAGGCTGTAATGTAACAAAATGTGGAAAAAGTCAAGGGGTATGAATACTTTCTGAATGCACTGCTTATATATACACGTGTGTGTATGTGTGTGTGTATATATATATATATATATATATATATATATATATATATATATATATATATATATATATATATATACACTGCTCAAAAAAATAAAGGGAACACTTGAACAACACAATGTAACTCCAAGGCAATCACACTTCTGTGAAATCAAACTGTCCACTTAGGAAGCAACACTGATTGACAATAAATTTCACATGCTGTTGTGCAAATGGAATAGACAAAAGGTGGAAATTATAGGCAATTAGCAAGACACCCCCCAAAACAGGAGTGATTCTGCAGGTGGTGACCACAGACCACTTCTCAGTTCCTATGCTTCCTGGCTGATGTTTTGGTCACATTTGAATGCTGGCGGTGCTCTCACTCTAGTGGTAGCATGAGACGGAGTCTACAACCCACACAAGTGGCTCAGGTAGTGCAGTTCATCCAGGATGGCACATCAATGCGAACTGTGGCAAAAAGGTTTGCTGTGTCTGTCAGCGTAGTGTCCAGAGCATGCAGGCGCTACCAGGAGACAGGCCAGTACATCAGGAGACGTGGAGGAGGCCGTAGGAGGGCAACAACCCAGCAGCAGGACCGCTACCTCCGCCTTTGTGCAAGGAGGTGCACTGCCAGCGCCCTGCAAAATGACCTCCAGCAGGCCACAAATGTGCATGTGTCTGCTCAAACGGTCAGAAACAGACTCCATGAGGGTGGTATGAGGGCCCGACGTCCACAGGTGGGGGTTGTGCTTACAGCCCAACACCGTGCAGGACGTTTGGCATTTGCCAGAGAACACCAATATTGGCAAATTCGCCACTGGCGCCCTGTGCTCTTCACAGATGAAAGCATGTTCACATTGAGCACATGAGCACATGTGACAGACGTGACAGAGTCTGGAGAGAGTCTGAGCAGTGTATATAAAATATACTGTGTGTGTGTGCAGAGAAAAAAAGAGTATACATTTTAATATATAGAAAAATGATCAAACAAGGAATAAATACACAAAGTAAAAGTTGCTTGGCTATATACACGGGTTGCCGAGTCGATGTGCTGGGGTACGAGGTAATTGACTAGATCATAAACAGCGGGATAGATCATAAACAGTAACAGCATCATGTGTTGAGTCAAAAGGCAACAGGATCGATCATAAACAGTAACAGCACAATGCAAATAGTCCGGGTAGCCATTTGACTACCTGTTCAGGAGTCTTATGGCTTGGGGGTTAAAACTGTTGAGAAGCCTTTTTGTCCTAGACTTGGCACTCCGGTACCGCTTGCCGTGCGGTAGTAGGGAGAACAGTCTATGACTGGGGTGGCTGGGGTCTTTGACAATTTTTAGGGCCTTCCTCAGACACCGCCTGGTGTATAGGTCCTGGATGGCAGTAAGCTTGGCCCCAGTGATGTACTGGGCCGTACGCACTACCCTCTGTAGTGCCTTGCGGTCAGAGGCCGAGCAATTGCCGTACCAGGCAGTGATGCAATCAGTCAGGATGCTCTCGACGTTGCAGCTGTAGAACCTTTTGAGGATCTCATGCCACATCTTTTTAGTTTCCTGAGGGGGAATAGGCTTTGTCGTGCCCTCTTCACGACTATCTTCGTGTATTTGGACCATTCTAGTTTGTTGTTGATGTGGACACCAAGGAACTTGAAGCTCTCAACCTGGTTGAATGCTCTCTGTCACTCCCACATTCCCTCACTCTCTCTCACAGTCCCTCACTCCCTCACTCTCTCACACACACACCCTTAGTGCCTGCATGCCTGTGATCTCAGCTGCAGCCATGAGATGTCAGTATGGTCTGCTGATTCCCTGCATCACCCCTGTACTTCTAAACTGTTGACTCTCTCCAATAGAAAACAGATGGGATATTTGCTGCGGGCAACCACCAAATGGAGCAAATTCTCATTCCACCGTCTACAGTTGACCTTGCTTATTTTCATAAAGCCCTCCTCTCAGGGCAGCCTCTCTGATCGGTTACCACCACCACCCACTCTGAATAGCATGTATTTGATGTCAGCTTGTCACATGTAATGCCTTGTTTGCTGATTGCAGGACATTTTAGTATCTTTAAGGCTAATGACAACCAGATGTCTCTTTTTAGTTTTTCTTCCAACAGTTTATTATCTTGCCATACAAACCACATCGCTTGTTATTTGAGCTGCTATTGTGTGACTGGTGGTGGTGGGAGCAGTGGGTTGGTAGTGAACCAGAATGTTTGAGGTTTTGGGGGTGTTGGCCAAAACGGAGCGAGCTACTTAGGAGTGGGAAACAGTCAGTCACGTCACCCCCATTATGGTGAGCAGTGAAGCGTATACAAATTATACACATAAATGGAAAGTGGTACAGTATCTATATGCTTGTTAGACTAATGTCAGCCTAATCTTGGTTAACCCAGAACTAAAGTCTCACATAATTGGTCAGCTGCTTGATTAAGTTCTGGGTCCGTACGTGTTAAGAGAAGTGATTAAGAGACGCTAGAACAAGGAACAGAACCGGAATGACAAGCTCCACCCTCTCTCTTTTTGGCAAGTTACTGTCCGAAGCCCCCTGCCCTTCCGAAAGTCAAAAGACCCGAACACCTGCCAAATCATGTTCTGTCCAAATAACCAGTAACGAAAAACCCAAACATGAAGAACTACTGCTGCTCAGTATCCCACACATCCCATCCCCGACAGATTCTAGGGTACCAGTTCTGTTCACGTAGATCTGTCCAAGAGAGATGAATTTCAGTCAGACAACACCAGGGGTTCAAACACCTACTACTGATTTGGACAAATCAGGATTTCAGCCTTCACATCCGAGACAAGAACATAGAACAAGTCCAATCAGACGTTTTCACACTGATTTGAACTAACAGAACACAGTGACTCTTTTAATGCTACAAAAGGCACACTAAAACACACTCGTGCCATTTTCAATAGGTGCCTTAACTGGGCTCTGAGCAATATTTAGTTTTTACTATGTATTTATGTGTTTACTACTCAAGTATTATCAGGTCCAACAGTTATATGTGCAGTAACTTCTATGTGTAATGTCCTGACCTCTTTTTTAATGTATGTACATTGTTTGTTTTGTATATGATGTTGATGTGTTCTCCTTCCCAGGGACTGCAGATGGAAATGAGCTAAAACACTTCACTTCTTACTTCTGAGACGTATGTTTTGTTGAACATGGTCCCTGTTCAAATAAACGTAATAAATAAAAATATTAAAATAAATGAGAGTTGTAAATCTGTATTTTGAATGTCAATTTCTGTTTCTATTTTTCAGGATTCTAGGATCTAGGCACGAAACACACTTTTATTTCCCCACAGACTCAGCTGAAAGTATTTTTCTAGCCTTGTTGGTGAATGGAATATAAATGACATCATTACGTAATTTTCAATCTGGAGCCGCAGCAATATTCTATTCTGTGGGAGGCTCGGCTCGAGCTCCCCATATGCTGCGGACTCTCCCAGTCCCCCCTTTTCACAGAGAATATTAAGGAGTTATTAAATTAATCTGTGCTTGCTGGTGCGTGTTATTGCAGTGCAGAGATTTACAGCGAATGAAGCCGTTAGGCCGCCTTTAAGCCGATTTATTAAGGGGTGCCAGGAATCACCAAATAAACCTGATAACCTGTTTTTTTTTTTGCACAAGTGAACACTTACCGGCCGTCAAATCCGCTTATATTAATATAAGTTTCCTATTTACGGGACTGGAATTGTATACAGAGGAAATAGCAGAAGCGAGGGAAGTTTTCTTATCTCACCAGACTTCTTTGCTAATGTTATTCTGTGTTCAGAATGTGTTGTCTAGAATGAGTGAGTGGCGCAGGTTGATGTAAAAAAAGCATTATTTCATCATTGCATGAAGATGTCATCTGCATGTCATTTTGATTTGTGATTGTCATTCACTGTATATTTATTCCTTGTGTCATTATTTCATTTTTTTTTTTTTATGTGGTATCTTTTATCTTTAACTCTGCATTGTTGGAAAAGGACCTGTCCGTTAGCATTTCACTGTTAGTCATTTCACTGTTAAATAGCATTTCACTGTTAGTCATTTCACTGTTAAATAGCATTTCACTGTTAGATACCACCTGTTGTTTACCAAGCATGTGACATTTGATTTGATTTGTATGCTAGCTAAATAGGTGTATGTTCATCTTCTGCACATCTTATTTCTATGGTCAGTGCTGTCTGGGATCCTTGGGACGTCCCTACCCTAAACCCTTACCTTACCTTAACCCTTACCTTACCCTAACCTTAACCCTTACCTTACCCCTTAACTAACCCTAACCTTAACCATTACCTTACCCTAACCCATACCTAACTCTTAACTAACTCTAACATTAATCCTTACCTCCCAAAGAACCCAGATAGCACATACCATGTTTCTATGGAATATCACTAAGTTGAGTGGCAGCCATTTGTGTGTGTGTGTGTGTGTGTGTGTGTGTGTGTGTGTGTGTGTGTGTGTGTGTGTGTGTGTGTGTGTGTGTGTGTGTGTGTGTGTGTGTGAGTGGCAGTATGCCTAGATGGCACATAAAAAGGATTAGCTGAGAAAGTAATAGTGTGTATATATCGTGTGTTAAATAAAAACAGTAGGCCGTCTGTAGCTCATCTGTAAATAGCCCATCCAATCTACCTCATCCCCATACTGTATTTATTTATTTATCTTGCTCCTTTACACCCCAGTATCTCTACTTGCACATTCATCTTCTGCACATTCCACCATTCCAGTGTTTAATTGCTATATTGTAATTACTTCGCCACCATGGCCTATTTATTGCCTTACCTCCCTTATCCTACCTCATTTGCACACACTGTATATAGACTCTTTCTACTGTATTATTGACTGTACGCTTGTTTATTCCATGTGTAACTCTGTGTTGTTGTATGTGTCAAACTGCTTTGCTTAATCTTGGCCAGGTCGCAGTTGCAAATTAAAAATTGTTCTCAACTAGCCTACCTGGTTAAATAAAGGTGAAAAAGATACAAAAAATATTCACCCTCATCTCTCCCTATCAGGAGGGATAGAGGGTTCTGTAGAGTTTCAACACTCATTCAATCTCCGTCCTATGTGTCAATACATGGTGTTTATGAGGGAGTGTTGAATGGAGAAATAGCTTGACTAGAGAGTAGGGGACATTGAGGAGTGTTGAATGGAGAAATAGCTTGACTAGAGAGTAGGGGACATTGAGGAGTGTTGAATGGAGAAATAGCTTGACTAGAGAGTAGGGGACATTGAGGAGTGTTGTGTGTGTTTATCACAGGAGGTTGGTGGCACCTTAATTGGGGAGGATAGGCTTGTGGTAATGGCTGGAGAGGAATCGGTGGAATTTGCTCCGTTCCAGCCATTATTATGAGCCGTCCTCCCCTCAGAGGTGTGTGTGTGAGTGAGATCTCTCTGACCGGATCAGCAGGGTTAGCACTCACTGATTCAGGCCCAGAATTGTAACCTCATTTACCAGAGTGTATGCCAGCAGTGTAAACATTTAATCCAGCGTCAGATTTCCGGGCTCCTTTGGGACAACAATTTATCTGGTGTTTTTTTGGCTTCCAAACAATGTCTGCTTTAAATTACTCTGGCAAAATTGCTTTACAGGGTCCATGCATGATTAAATATTAATTATGTTAAACTAGGCACTTTCTTTGTATATAAATCCATATTAGATTTGGCTGGCAGGCTGCCTGAAGCCACATGAGATGGATTCCTGGTGTAAAAGCCGCTGAGTCCTTAGCAGGTTCTTTCTTCTGGCTTTGTTTGTTTTTGTTCTGATGTAAATGACGACTTGTTGATATTTCACTACCTTTTTTGTCCAGTCGGCCCTCGGCACACACGGGTCCTTTCAGAGAGGGGAAATGTCTGGATTTACGGCATGGGAGAATAAACAAGTCCAGCAGCAGGGGAGAGACACTGATCCCACTCAAAAACGGCCAAAGTGTGTGTGTGTGTGTGTGTGTGGTGTGGTGTGGTGTGGTGTGGTGTGTGTGTGTGTGTGTGTGTGTGTGTGTGTGTGTGTGTGTGTGTGTGTGTGTGTGTGTGTGTGTGTGTGTGTGTGTGTGTGTGTGTGTGTGTGTGTGTGTACATGCGTGTGTTAAGGGAGGGGAAGAAGGCAACCATTCCTTTTCAAATAGGACCAGCTTCCCCAAAAATATTTACCGAATATTTGATTTTTCCTAGCTAAATATACGTCTTGATTGAAAAGGTGACTTAAAAGACCTCATGGAAAATAAATTCTGAAGTATTTGGAATTCCTGTATGGATTCACCGGAGCCACTTAGCGTGGGGTTGTTATCACAGTAGGTATGTGGTGTGTTGGGGTTGTATTGACACAGTAGGTATGTGGTGTGTTGGGGTTGTGTTGACACAGTAGGTATGTGGTGTGTTGGGGTTGTGTTGACACAGTAGGTGTGTGGTGTGTTGGGGTTGTGTTGACACAGTAGGTATGTGGTGTGTTGGGGTTGTGTTGACACAGTAGGTTTGTGGTGTGTTGGGGTTGTATTGACACAGTAGGTATGTGGTGTGTTGGGGTTGTGTTGACACAGTAGGTATGTGGTGTGTTGGGGTTGTGTTGACACAGTAGGTATGTGGTGTGTTGGGGTTGTATTGACACAGTAGGTATGTGGTGTGTTGCGGTTGTGTTGACACAGTAGGTATGTGGTGTGTTGGGGTTGTGTTGACACAGTAGGTGTGTTGGGGTTGTGTTGACACAGTAGGTATGTGGTGTGTTGGGGTTGTGTTGACACAGTAGGTATGTGGTGTGTTGGGGTTGTATTGACACAGTAGGTATGTGGTGTGTTGGGGTTGTATTGACACAGTAGGTATGTGGTGTGTTGGGGTTGTGTTGACACAGTAGGTATGTGGTGTATTTTGTTATGGACGTCGTGAAGCTCCTCTCTCTCTACAGATGGTAACTTGACAAACTCAAAGCAGCTGTGCACTGACGTCCTTGAATTTCTTTTTGTTGAAACATCCTTAAATAAACTCCATATTTGTGCCTTGGCCAAGCAATATGTTGAATAATTTGCTACTGTGGTTTTGCAAGTCGTTTCTCAAATGTTTTATTAAACCCCGGGCCAACGGGTGCACTCGTCAGTTTCATCCATTCCTGCCTTCGGCGCGGCAACCTGCAGCTTGGCCCAGAGCTCTGAGGGCACTCTGATCTGGAGGACTGCGGCTAGCGGTGCGCGAGAGAGGAATGCATATCGTTCATGATTGGATTGGACATGCCAGACCACGGAAAGAGAGAGCCCAATATTCCATATAACAACATCTTGAGAAAAGGAAAAGGTAATAGCCAAAAGCCTCAGTGCCACCCTGAAGCTGGACAGAGGCATGGAGGATAGGAGACTTCTGCCAGGCGCTGACAAGACTGCTTTACACTTGACTGTATGGACTGATCTATATGGTTTGACTTATGTAAAAAGTCATAGGACCACAGTGAATGTGGGTTGGCTGGCGCTGGTGCTCATACAGCACAGAGGAGCGCAGAGACTATGCTGCTTTTGCAGTAACATAACACGTCCCCTGTTTCAGAGTCAGGTTTGAAGAGGAGGCCACTTGGCAACTTGGCCACACACACACACACACACGCAGCCAAGACCAGAGTCCACTGAGCCACACTGCTGATTTCCATAAGGTCAGTTACCCTCCCTTCTTCCCACTCAGGATATGACTGCTGTGTGCCAACTACCTGTCTAGCTGTCACCAGTGGAAGTCTGTGGCTGCCACACAGGGCTCATTGACAAGAGGAAGGAAACTCCAGCACATTGGCAGTCTTTTATGCTCCCCAGTGCTCCGTGTTAGTAACATATTACAGGGATACTCATGAATGGGGGAATGGGTTCAGAATTTGTTACGGTAATAATTGTAATAATTTCATAAACTCTTTAGACTCACGTGTCAGTGAAAATGTGGATTTACCCTGTAGTCTAGGCATTCCGTTTGACCTGTACTGTTCCTGTACCAAAACTACAGCTTTCTGGATGAAGACATCAGGGCAGTGCATGCAATGAATAAACACTGTAATACGACATGTAAAGAGCCCCCACCAACCCCCCACTTCCTCATCCACCTAGTTTCTCTAGACAGACGGGTTCCCTCCCACAATGGAACCCAAGTCCCAGCTGCCCTAGGTCTGGGTTGTTCTGAGACTACCATCTAACCATCTCCCCAGTCAGTCACCTTGGCTGTCACACGGCTGTCCTTCACCCTGCCTGTCCTATAATACCACCATCCTGTCCATGTCACAGACAGGACAAGGAACAGGCACCTGAAGCAGCCAGGGGGCCAGCCGTGAAAATGGGTTCTAGAGAACAATGGAGGTACAACAGCTTTTCCATTATGGGAATGAATCTAATCGGAGCGCACCGCCGGAGAGGAATATGTTAATGAGGCTTGTACAGTCAATTATCTTAATTGCTCCATTTATAGAGAACCTGACGAATGTTTCAGATGCAGGCGCTTGGAATTTAAGGGATGAGTTAAATCAATCCCCATAATTATAATTGTTGATAGATTCGCTAACGAGTGAAGGGGCGGGCGGCTGCGATGGGCGGACGGAGGGGTAATTGCGGATCAGTGGCGGAGAAGTGATGAGGTCGTCGGGGATGTCGAGGTACGGATGATGAAGGTTCAGCTACGGACGTATCAGATAGAAACGGGCAGACAATCTACACTGGGAGGGAAAGGAGTTTGTTCACTGCATTCAGTGCTGAAAATATGTCACGTTACAAAACAAGGTGATTGCTTGCTATGTGTGTCCTTTCTACAGGCTAGTATTCACGTGGCTACGTGGTCAGGTTCATCGTCAGCTCAGCTCCTCCTGTCAACTGACTTGCCGCTAACCACAAAAGCTACATTGTATATTTTTCCATGTGTCTGGGCCTCCTACACTATCTACTACCTTCACTCCTATGACGATTCCTCCACGGCCGTTGTCGCGCCAGAGGAATAGCCTCGATAAATCACAGTAGCGGGTGATGGATTATTCTCACCTGCCGTGCGATGGGACGGTCTGGTGCACTGTCACTGTGTGAGCATCGAAGCCCAATCTACAGCGACACCCGTGTCCCCTGATGTGGAAAAGCCTCGTTGCTGGGCTCTCCATGCATGAGGGAGCCTTCAGCCAAGCCCCCGGCAGGGAGGCTGTGTCCCCTGCACCCACAAACACATCTGCCCAAACCAAGTGCACCGTGAACCACTCCCAGAGACAACTCTCTTCTCTCCTATCTCCATGTGGTCTCCTGGATCCCCCAATCCACAGTCAACACTTTTGGGGAAGAGGCGAGGGGAGAGAGAGCCAGCCAGCGTACGGTAGGGTAGGTAGGTGGGATGGTAGGGACGGTAGATAGGGACGGTAGGTAGGAACGATAGATGGGGACGGTAGGTAGGTAGATAGGGATGGTCGGTAGGGACGGTAGGTAGGTAGATAGGGACGATAGGTAGGTAGATAGGGACGTTAGGTAGGGACGATAGATAGGGACGGTAGGGATAGAAGGTAGGTAGATAGGGACGATAGGGACGGTCGGTAGGGACTGTCGATAGGGACGGTCGGTAGGGACGGTAGGTAGGTAGATAGGGACGGTAGGTAGGTAGGGACGATAGATAGGGACGGTAAGGTAGGTAGATAGGGACGGTCGGGGGACAGAACCCTCCTTCTATTGCTACTGTGGCTCTGTTTCAATTGTAAATTGCTGGAGAGTGACTAACATGCAGCCCCATGGAGAAGGTCAAGGACTGGCAGCCATTAAACTCACTTGTCTGAGATATCGAGTGCTCTGCTTTTTGACCGTGTAGTGTTTGATGAGCCGCACTACAATATAATCACTTGCTCTCGGCACCAGTGGGGCTCGGCGGATGGGGCCCAGAACATTAGAGGTGTTATAAAACTCCAGATTTAAAAAAGCCTGTCAAAGAGAGATGGATAGGGCTCCATTAGAGAGGGAGAGGGGGAGGGGGAGAGAATGAAAGGGAGTGATGGAGAGGATGAGAGAAAGGCAGACAGGGAGATTGAAATCTAATTTTAGGCCTGTTGTCACATAAAAGCACTCTGTGCATTGGCACTTTAGCCTCCTATGGATCCGAGCAGAATTGACTCAGACTGAAATTATGTGAAGTTAAAAAAAAGTTAGTATTATGGTTGCTTGGTAGTAGAATGACTGATTGTTTAGTTACTATCCATACGAGGAGGCTGGTGGGAGGAGCTATAGGAGGACGGGCTCATTGTAATGGCTGGTATGGAAGAAATGGAACCATATCAGACATATCAAACATATGGAAACCACGTTTGACTCCGTTCCATTGGTTCCATTCCAGCCAATTAGAAGCAGCCCATCCTCCTATAGCTCCGCCCACAAAATATACAGACTGCACTTGTACAGTACACATGCTGACAGGGCCTGTTGTCATGTACACACTGGATCTTCTCTGGGAAGTGTTGAATGTTTCCAATCCTATGACATCATTGACATTGTATTGGATTTATTGATGCTGTGGTGACACAGTGTTGAGGTTGTGTGACCTGATAGTGAACATAACACTTTAAATCCAGGCATCAGTCATAGAGTTTATGTTTGTGTCATTTAGCCATGAGGTTGGAAGACACTTGGTCTCAATGACCCTTGAACTCAACAGCGTTTCCGTATTCCTCAGCACGGATCGTTCGGCTCCTAGTCAGTCCAGCCAATAATCACATTACCTTTCAGCTGAACAGAAGACATTTCTATAAATAAGCAATCAGCACGGGAGAGAATTTAATTTGCTGCTTCATAATTAACCTTGGGGGGGAAACTCATTTAAGTCTATTAAATCATTAAATGAGCTCAGGTAAAACCCAACTTGATTATGCTCAGAAGAAAAAAATCTGTTCCGAGTCTTCAAGGGGTGAGGGAAATACAGCGGCATTTATGGGAGCTGAAGCAGTTCTCTATTTGAGCTGGTAAATTGGGGTGTGCACATCAATGCAATTAAACTTGTCGGAGGAATACTGACTTTCTGCTTGATTTCACAATGTTAATTAGTCTGTCGGGATTTTTAGAAATAAATTATTGCTCTTGCTTTATCTGCGCTTTGGGTGAGCAACTCGTAGTCCTTCTATCTCTGGCGACGGGTGGGGTGGACTCGCAAAATAATTCCAAGTAAGAGTGTGGCTAATGAGTTCCACAGAGCAGCATTCCACAGAACACATAATATCTTGCCGTTTAAAATGCAAATTTCTGCATGTTTATACACATTCAAATTCCAACTTGCACAAGCCACCATATTGTTCCTCAACCTACGCTCGGTCGCATAAAATAACTTCTAGTAGTCTCACTTCGTCTAGTGTTAAAACAGGTTCATGACCTTTAGTTGTTATTGGGTGTTAAAACAGGTTCATAACCTTTAGTTGTTATTGGGTGTTAAAACAGGTTCATATCCTTTAGTTGTTATTGGGTGTTAAAACAGGTTCGTAACCTTTAGTTGTTATTGGGTGTTAAAACAGGTTCATATCCTTTAGTTGTTATTGGGTGTTAAAACAGGTTCATATCCTTTAGTTGTTATTGTAGGGGTGTAGGGGTGTTAACCCCGGTGTCCTGGCTAAATTCCCAATCTGGCCCTCAAACCATCATGGTCACCTAATAATCCCCAGTTTACAATTGGCTCATTCATCCCCCTCCTCTCCCCTGTTGTCAACGTCGTGTGTATAGGTGGCAGGGAAGTCAGGCGCAGGAGAGTAAACGAAGTGTATATGGAGACTTTTAATCAATGTCCATGACATGCTCCAAACACAAGAAAATATACATACATCAAATAAAATGGGTACGAGGACCCGTCGCACACCTATACACTAATAAAACAACACTTGACATTCAACAATCTCTGACAAACACATGAAGGGAAACAGAGGGTTAAATACACAACAGGTAATGAATGGGATTGACAACAGGTGTGTGGGAAGACAAGACAAAACCAATGGAAAATGAAAAATGGATCGATGATGGCTAGAAGACCGGTGAAGTCGACCGCCGAACACCGCCCGGACAAGGAGAGGCAACGACTTCGGCAGAAGTCGTGACACCTGTAACTATTCCCCAGGTCGTTGCTGCAAATGAGAACGTATTCTCAGTCAACTTACCTGGTAAAATAACGGTAAAATAAAATTAAAAAAAATTGGGTGAGAAAACAGGTTCATGACCTTTAGTTGTTATTGGGTGTTAAAACAGGTTCATATCCTTTAGTTGTTATTGGGTGTTAAAACAGGTTCATATCCTTTAGTTGTTATTGGGTGTTAAAACAGGTTCATGACCTTTAGTTGTTATTGGGTGTTAAAACAGGTTCATATCCTTTAGTTGTTATTGGGTGTTAAAACAGGTTCATATCCTTTAGTTGTTATTGGGTGTTAAAACAGGTTCATATCCTTTAGTTGTTATTGGGTGTTAAAACAGGTTCATATCCTTTAGTTGTTATTGGGTGTTAAAACAGGTTCATGACCTTTAGTTGTTATTGGGTGTTAAAACAGGTTCATATCCTTTAGTTGTTATTGGGTGTTAAAACAGGTTCATATCCTTTAGTTGTTATTGGGTGTTAAAACAGGTTCATAACCTTTAGTTGTTATTGGGTGTTAAAACAGGTTCATAACCTTTAGTTGTTATTGGGTGAGAAAACAGGTTCATGACCTTTAGTTGTTATTGGGTGAGAAAACAGGTTCATATCCTTTAGTTGTTATTGGGTGTTAAAACAGGTTCATATCCTTTAGTTGTTATTGGGTGAGAAAACAGGTTCATGACCTTTAGTTGTTATTGGGTGTTAAAACAGGTTCATGACCTTTAGTTGTTATTGGGTGTTAAAACAGGTTCATATCCTTTAGTTGTTATTGGGTGTTAAAACAGGTTCATATCCTTTAGTTGTTATTGGGTGTTAAAACAGGTTCATATCCTTTAGTTGTTATTGGGTGAGAAAACAGGTTCATAACTTTAGTTGTGTCTATGAAGGATGATGTTATGACTGACTCTTTATGGTGTATATAGGTTTGCCAACCATCACAGTTTGGCCTGGAGTCTCCCTAAATCACCCTTTATCTGAAGGTGAGTAAACTGAAATGTTATTAAGAGATGTTCTTTGAATGAAATGAATTACTGATGCACTACCGAGGTAATTTTTATTCTTCAAAAACCATGTTTAAAATGTTTATCTAGTTAATCGTTTTACCATGATGAACAACTACGACAACACTGTAGCTCTCAGTTTCTCCTGCAGGGGGAGTGCTGTATGTGAAGGAGTAGCATGTCCAGGGCTCTCTTGGCATTGGCAATGTTCAGAAATACTGAGTTCTCTACAATCCAGTGGACCTCTGGTCACCCAGCCACCGTTTATGATGTCGCAGACTCTGAAAAACACAGGGGATAGTGGTGGGGAAAAGCCGCCGTGCCTCCTTTAAGAGTAGCCGAGGTCACAGCCGTTCACTCGCCGATGCTGTGACCTTTGGAGCAGCCACAAGCAGCCGGCTATCATCTATCAGCATCTACACTTTCCCCTGCTCGGTCAAACGTATGCGGGAGAGCAGTCGCTGACATTAAAACTCAATTAGCGGGGCCACTTTCTAAATAATACATTAGCAAAGTGCATTAGCCACAGAGCCTGGTGCCCAGAGAACAGTTCTTGCACTACATCTCAATATGTCAGGGCTGTGACCGCCTCGGAGCTAATGTGTCGGAACAGAAAGACATTGAAATGCAGATGAGCTTTGGCAATTAGACCATTGTCATTCACGGAGGGGATGTCTCCCCGTCACCGCAATATTCTGCTGGTGTCGTGATGAGCTGCCTCTCTCTGTGCCCTCTCTCACCTCTCACACTCTTATTCCTCCATGCGTATTAATGTGATGAGAAAACAGGAGCGTGACAGTAAATATGAATCCAACAATCTGCTGCCTCTACTGTCCTGTTTAGAGGGTTGATTCTGTGTGTGTGTGTGTGTGCGCCCTCTGTACCTCTGTCTGTCCTCTGTGTTGGAAGTCTGTTACCTCAGAGGAAGGACCATTGTGACAACAAACAAGCTCATTAGCCATTTTCCACAAGCATGAATCAGAACCCCTTCAGCTCTAGCCATAATCCTTCCATTACCCTGTGTAGTCTGCTCTACATACTACCAGCTTGGAAACAGTGCCAAATAGAGCCTGCTCTGGAATGGTGTTGGCCCCTGTGAGGCACAGAGCCTAGGGTATCCATATCCTCCATAGAACTCCACAGTGAACAATGCCACTCTACCCCACTATACCGCCGAGTGGGTTAACACGGTCTGTCACAGCACAAACATTGTAACTACTGTAAATAGATTACAGTAGGCCTAGGCCTGATCCTCACAAAGACTAGCTCTGTGTGCACACAGTGAGGAAACGTTGTTAATCCGGGCTTTTGTTTTTCGCCAGCGGTCCCCTCGTCATCTCAGCGCCGTGCTGAGGACGAGCGCTCCGCTGGGCCCGTGAAACGCCTCATTGTAACGGGGCAGGTTGCCTGGCGCGCCGCCCGCCTCCCCCCATATTAGTGAGTAAACAGCGCAGGAAAGATGGGAGTCATTGTCTTAGTAGTTATCGTGGCAGAGTCGCTCCTAATGGCTTCACGGTCCCCGGGTATGACAAAAGGCGCCCAGGCGAAAAGCGCAGGGCGATCATGAGCTATAAAAGATAAATACATTTGCAAGCGATTGTCGTTAAGCCGGTTCCTCGTCAACACCAGCGGGGCTGTTTTCTGAAAAGCGCCCGTCCCTGCCAAGAACAATGAATGCTCTGGGTTTTGGTTCCACAGAAAATATTGGAAGGCATTGTGGAGGGATAACAGTTGCAGCCAAAGTGGGTTGGATGTTTTCCTCGTGTTCCTGGCAAGCGCCCGGACTATCTGCAGCTGTCAGTGGTGTGGTTTGCTAGGCCTTGTGAATCCCGCTTCTCATTTTTTAACTGTCCGTGGTGTCTTTGTGTTGACAGAGTACTGGGATTGATCTCAGCCCACAACAGTCTCATTAGGAACCAGGCATGGTCCTCTAAAGTCTTAAAACCCAGTCTCCCTCTTCTCTTCTCTTCTAGCTGTAACTAACCTTAAAACCCAGTCTCCCTCTTCTCTTCTGGCTGTAACTAACCTTATAACCCAGTCTCCCTCTTCTCCTCTGGTATGGCTGTAACTAACCTTATAACCCAGTCTCCCTCTTCTCTTCTGGTATGGCTGTAACTAACCTTAAAACCCAGTCTCCCTCTTCTCTTCTGGTATGGCTGTAACTAACCTTATAACCCAGTCTCCCTCTTCTCTTCTGGTATGGCTGTAACTAACCTTAAAACCCAGTCTCCCTCTTCTCTTCTGGTATGGCTGTAACTAACCTTAAAACCCAGTCTCCCTCTTCTCTTCTGGTATGGCTGTAACTAACCTTATAACCCAGTCTCCCTCTTCTCTTCTGGCTGTAACTAACCTTATAACCCAGTCTCCCTCTTCTCTTCTGGCTGTAACTAACCTTATAACCCAGTCTCCCTCTTCTCCTCTGGTATGGCTGTAACTAACCTTAAAACCCAGTCTCCCTCTTCTTCTCTGGTATGGCTGTAACTAACCTTAAAACCCAGTCTCCCTCTTCTCCTCTGGTATGGCTGTAACTAACCTTAAAACCCAGTCTCCCTCTTCTCTTCTGGCTGTAACTAACCTTAAAACCCAGTCTCCCTCTTCTTCTCTGGTATGGCTGTAACTAACCTTATAACCCAGTCTCCCTCTTCTCTTCTGGCTGTAACTAACCTTAAAACCCAGTCTCCCTCTTCTCCTCTGGCTGTAACTAACCTTAAAACCCAGTCTCCCTCTTCTCTTCTGGTATGGCTGTAACTAACCTTAAAACCCAGTCTCCCTCTTCTCCTCTGGTATGGCTGTAACTAACCTTAAAACCCAGTCTCCCTCTTCTCTTCTGGTATGGCTGTAACTAACCTTAAAACCCAGTCTCCCTCTTCTCTTCTGGTATGGCTGTAACTAACCTTAAAACCCAGTCTCCCTCTTCTCCTCTGGTATGGCTGTAACTAACCTTAAAACCCAGTCTCCCTCTTCTTCTCTGGTATGGCTGTAACTAACCTTATAACCCAGTCTCCCTCTTCTCTTCTGGCTGTAACTAACCTTAAAACCCAGTCTCCCTCTTCTCTTCTGGTATGGCTGTAACTAACCTTAAAACCCAGTCTCCCTCTTCTCCTCTGGTATGGCTGTAACTAACCTTAAAACCCAGTCTCCCTCTTCTCTTCTGGTATGGCTGTAACTAACCTTATAACCCAGTCTCCCTCTTCTCTTCTGGCTGTAACTAACCTTAAAACCCAGTCTCCCTCTTCTTCTCTGGTATGGCTGTAACTAACCTTAAAACCCAGTCTCCCTCTTCTCCTCTGGTATGGCTGTAACTAACCTTAAAACCCAGTCTCCCTCTTCTCCTCTGGCTGTAACTAACCTTAAAACCCAGTCTCCCTCTTCTCTTCTGGTATGGCTGTAACTAACCTTAAAACCCAGTCTCCCTCTTCTCCTCTGGTATGGCTGTAACTAACCTTAAAACCCAGTCTCCCTCTTCTCTTCTGGCTGTAACTAACCTTATAACCCAGTCTCCCTCTTCTCTTCTGGCTGTAACTAACCTTAAAACCCAGTCTCCCTCTTCTCCTCTGGTATGGCTGTAACTAACCTTAAAACCCAGTCTCCCTCTTCTCCTCTGGCTGTAACTAACCTTATAACCCAGTCTCCCTCTTCTCCTCTGGTATGGCTGTAACTAACCTTATAACCCACTCTCCCTCTTCTCTTCTGGTATGGCTGTAACTAACCTTAAAGTCCAGTCTCCCTCTTCTCCTCTGGTCTGGCTGTAACTAACCTTAAAACCCAGTCTCCCTCTTCTCCTCTGGTCTGGCTGTAACTAACCTTAAAGTCCAGTCTCCCTCTTCTCTTCTGGCTGTAACTAACCTTAAAACCCAGTCTCCCTCTTCTCTTCTGGTCTGGCTGTAACTAACCTTATAACCCAGTCTCCCTCTTCTCTTCTAGCTGTAACTAACCTTAAAACCCAGTCTCCCTCTTCTCTTCTGGTATGGCTGTAACTAACCTTAAAACCCAGTCTCCCTCTTCTCTTCTGGCTGTAACTAACCTTAAAACCCAGTCTCCCTCTTCTCCTCTGGCTGTAACTAACCTTAAAACCCAGTCTCCCTCTTCTCTTCTGGCTGTAACTAACCTTAAAACCCAGTCTCCCTCTTCTCCTCTGGCTGTAACTAACCTTAAAACCCAGTCTCCCTCTTCTCCTCTGGCTGTAACTAACCTTAAAACCCTGTCTCCCTCTTCTCTTCTGGCTGTAACTAACCTTAAAACCCAGTCTCCCTCTTCTCCTCTGGCTGTAACTAACCTTAAAACCCAGTCTCCCTCTTCTCTTCTGGCTGTAACTAACCTTAAAACCCAGTCTCCCTCTTCTCTTCTGGTATGGCTGTAACTAACCTTAAAACCCAGTCTCCCTCTTCTCTTCTGGTCTGGCTGTAACTAACCTTATAACCCAGTCTCCCTCTTCTCTTCTGGCTGTAACTAACCTTAAAACCCAGTCTCCCTCTTCTCCTCTGGTATGGCTGTAACTAACCTTAAAACCCAGTCTCCCTCTTCTCCTCTGGTATGGCTGTAACTAACCTTAAAACCCAGTCTCCCTCTTCTCCTCTGGTATGGCTGTAACTAACCTTATAACCCAGTCTCCCTCTTCTCCTCTGGTCTGGCTGTAACTAACCTTAAAACCCAGTCTCCCTCTTCTCCTCTGGTATGGCTGTAACTAACCTTAAAACCCAGTCTCCCTCTTCTCCTCTGGCTGTAACTAACCTTATAACCCAGTCTCCCTCTTCTCCTCTGGTCTGGCTGTAACTAACCTTAAAACCCAGTCTCCCTCTTCTCCTCTGGTATGGCTGTAACTAACCTTATAACCCAGTCTCCCTCTTCTCCTCTGGTCTGGCTGTAACTAACCTTATAACCCAGTCTCCCTCTTCTCCTCTGGTATGGCTGTAACTAACCTTAAAACCCAGTCTCCCTCTTCTCCTCTGGTATGGCTGTAACTAACCTTAAAGTCCAGTCTCCCTCTTCTCCTCTGGTCTGGCTGTAACTAACCTTAAAACCCAGTCTCCCTCTTCTCCTCTGGTATGGCTGTAACTAACCTTAAAGTCCAGTCTCCCTCTTCTCCTCTGGTATGGCTGTAACTAACCTTAAAACCCAGTCTCCCTCTTCTCCTCTGGTCTATGGATGGATGAATATCCACTATGGATGCAGATACATCTTCAATGGTGTATCTCCTATCATTATCACTACAAATATCACTCATACCCACTACTATTCCTACCACTACTGCTGCAGCCAATTCTGCAGCAAAACTGCAACTGTCACTACCACAACAACGACTACTACAACTGGTACTGCTGACTGTCACTACCACAACAACGACTACTACAACTGGTACTGCTGACTGTCACTACCACAACGACTACTACAGCTGGTACTGCTGACTGTCACTACCACAACAACGACTTCTACAGCTGGTACTGCTGACTGTCACTACCACAACGACTACTACAACTGGTACTGCTGACTGTCACTACCACAACGACTACTACAGCTGGTACTGCTGACTGTCACTACCACAACGACTACTACAACTGGTACTGCTGACTGTCACTACCACAACAACGACTACTACAACTGGTACTGCTGACTGTCACTACCACAACGACTACTACAACTGGTACTGCTGACTGTCACTACCACAACGACTACTACAGCTGGTACTGCTGACTGTCACTACCACAACGACTACTACAACTGGTACTGCTGACTGTCACTACCACAACGACTACTACAGCTGGTACTGCTGACTGTCACTACCACAACGACTACTACAACTGGTACTGCTGACTGTCACTACCACAACAACGACTACTACAACTGGTACTGCTGACTGTCAGTACCACAACGACTACTACAGCTGGTACTGCTGACTGTCACTACCACAACGACTACTACAACTGGTACGGCTGACTGTCACTACCACAACAACAACGACTACTACAGCTGGTACTCTGACTGTCACTACCACAACAACGACTTCTACAACTGGTCCTGCTGACTGTCACTACCACAACGACTACTACAGCTGGTACTGCTGACTGTCACTACCACAACAACGACTACTACAACTGGTACTCTGACTGTCACTACCACAACGACTACTACAGCTGGTACTGCTGACTGTCACTACCACAACAACGACTTCTACAACTGGTACTGCTGACTGTCACTACCACAACAACGACTACTACAACTGGTACGGCTGACTGTCACTACCACAACAACGACTTCTACAACTGGTACTGCTGACTGTCACTACCACAACAACGACTACTACAGCTGGTACTGCTGACTGTCACTACCACAACAACGACTACTACAACTGGTACTGCTGACTGTCACTACCACAACGACTACTACAACTGGTACTGCTGACTGTCACTACCACAACAACGACTTCTACAACTGGTACTGCTGACTGTCAGTACCACAACGACTACTACAACTGGTACTCTGACTGTCACTGCCAAAAGTTCTGCATGATTCTTCCCACAATGTCCAGGTCTAACAGTCACAGTAAAAGCAGTGAGTATAATGCAAAGAAAGGATGGGAAACCCTCCCACTCTCCCATCCAGGGGATTGTGTCATTTTAAAATGGGATTGAGAGGCATGCCCGGGCCAAAGCAGCACTCTAGAACCGAGCTGCAGTTAAGAAACTCAACAAGCTTACAGCGTTGCACTGGCCCTTTTTGATGTCCAGAAAAACACTTCATGCGATTCCAAAGCCCTGGGCGCTTTGAAGCCCCCTCCAGCTGCCTCCATTCTAATTGGTCCGACAAGGGGAGAATCTGGTTAGCCTAGCCAAGCCACTGAAGCCTAGCCTAGCCAAGCCACTGAAGCCTAGCCTAGCCAATCGTTACAGTAACTGCAGTCGACTGTGGTATTTTGGACGCAGTAATTTCAGAATAACTGCACTGTACTGCAGTTATACTGCACTCTAACTGCAGTTACACTCAAATTGCTGCAGTATAAAAACGGTGTTATTTTGGTCGCAGTATTCGCTGCATACTGCTGATATACTGCACTCTAACTGCAATCTTTTTCCTTAATGGAAGCCACTGAAGCCTAGCCAAGCCACTGAAGCCTAGCCAAGCCACTGAAGCCTAGCCTAGCCTAGCCACTGAAGCCTAGCCTAGCTTAGCCACTGAAGCCTAGCCTAGCCTAGCCACTGAAGTCTAGCCTAGCCTAGCCACTGAAGTCTAGCCTAGCCTAGCCACTGAAGCCTAGCCTAGCCAAACCACTGAAGTCTAGCCTAGCCAAACCACTGAAGTCTAGCCTAGCCTAGCCACTGAAGCCTAGCCTAGCTAAGCCACTGAAGCCTAACTTAGCCAAGCCACATTGACCTTCTCTACAAGTTTAACCATTTTCATATCTGCTCCTCTTTAGCTTAGCTTAGATGGCTAATATGACAGAAACCAAATGTTCCCGCCTCCAGTTCTCGCTGCCTCCATTCTATTTTTTCCGACAAGGGGTGAAGCTAGCCTAGCCACACTGACCCTTACAGCCATTTTCTTACCTGCCTCTGTAGAGTAACCTAGTTTAGCTGGCGTATATAACACAAACAGAAAATGTAGCCAAAAAGTCTTCCACGGCTCGCCTCATGCTCCTTTGATGTGAATGCTTGACCATTCAAAATTCCCCTCATTAGAAAATGCCAGAGTGCCAACGTCTCTTTAATCATGGAATAAGTCACCTATTTATCTCTTCAAAAAGGGAAAATCATCACAGTTGGCAATAAAAGCCTCACTGATATGCATTGGTTCATAGGCAGACTGCTTTATGGTTGATTTACAGCTTGATTGGGCTTGAGAGAGAGAGAGAGAGCTAGAGGGAGGAAAGGGGGTGAGAACCGCTAGATAATCCTACATTAAGAGAAAGAAACAGGATTTATCTAAGCAAGCTTTGGCCCCACATATTCTTGACAGTGGAAGAGAGCATGTCAATGCTGTTTGATTGGTCTGTTGTGCTGTTGTCAACAGTGCCTTGGGTTGTATGGCTGAATGAGTCAGGGATTCTGACTAGCAGGATATGGGGGTGAGGGCATGGCGGCTTCCTTGTGACAATCTGTTGATTACCTTATTTAATTGATAAACTATCTAGTTCTCATTTGTCTGTAAGGAGGTATGAAGAAAGTGGCTTTGTTCTGCAGTAATTTAGATATAATAGTTAACCGTTCTATAAGATAAAACATTGTAGCTTAAGAAGATACACACACACACACACACACACACACACACACACACACACACACACACACACACACACACACACACACACACACACACACACACACACACACACACACACACACACACACACACACACACACACACACACACACACACACACACACACACACACACACACACACACACACACTTTTGTTAGTGTTATCACTACATAACAGCAGTCATCTGATACTTCTCTGATCTGGGATTTTATGTACTGTGGTTATTATGTTGCCTGAATATTGGTCAACGACGTCTCTGTTAAATCCCTCCATGCCTTTCCCCCCTATCTGTCTCTTACTAGAGGCCTCAGCTCATCCTCTCAGCATGGGGTGGAATCTTAAGTCAGTGGCCAAGGTCTTAACACTCGCACTGCCAACAGGACAGGGCCCGGTGACAACCAGGCTTACATGACTGATATTCATCTTTAACTCACTTCTGGGGAACTACCACTCTGAGAAGCACTCTGCGTCTCGTCACCTATAAGCTGTTGATAACATTAATGAGTCGGGTGGGTGGGTGGGTGGGTGGGTGTGTGTACAGCGAACGTTTGTTTATGGATAATGTGTGCGTGTCCTTGCTTGAGGAATGTATGTGTCGATCCATATGTTGCCGTTTACTCACCTGAGCTGTGCAAATAAATTGGTCAAGCTATACAATCTGCAATCCTCCATCCATGTCGCAGTTCCATAGCCAACGCTCCTATCCATGTTGTGCTCATGTTACTGAATATGTCAATGTGTTGTAATATTGATTACACTATGAAGCTCCTTGCCAATTGTCATATAGTCTATTTTTTTGAAGCATCTCTCTTTCCTTCCCTGGGAGGTTGAGTTGTCAAGGCCTGTATTCTAAACGTTGTTATTATCACCGGAGCCAGGTCACGTGGTGTGTTCTCCGTCAGGTGGATATCTAATATAAAATACCTTCCCAGTCACGTGGTGTGTTCTCCGTCAGGTGGATATCTAATATAAAATACCTTCCCAGGTCACGTGGTGTGTTCTCCGTCAGGTGGATATCTAATATAAAATACCTTCCCAGTCACGTGGTGTGTTCTCCGTCAGGTGGATATCTAATATAAAATACCTTCCCAGTCATGTGGTGTGTTCTCCGTCAGGTGGATATCTAATATAAAATACCTTCCCAGTCACATGGTGTGTTCTCCGTCAGGTGGATATCTAATATAAAATACCTTCCCAGGTCACGTGGTGTGTTCTCCGTCAGGTGGATATCTAATATAAAATACCTTCCCAGTCATGTGGTGTGTTCTCCGTCAGGTGGATATCTAATAAAAAATAACTTCCCAGTCATGGCTTCTTCTCACAAATCACTTCACCCAGCTCCCTATGCAAGTCATCTATTCTATTCTGGGCCCATTTTCAACCAGAACCAACGGACAATTTCAGGTCCCCAGCTGTTATCACATGAGGTTATTAAGAGCTGATCTGTGTTCAGATTGAGAAGGTAAGAGTGACTAGAGGAGCGGGCGGGAGACATAATTGACACTGTAAGCAGGAATTAGAGGCAGATAGATCACAGTGCTACTCAGAGGCTATCATATGACTAGTGCCTTTCAAAAGACAGCATGATTGGTTTCCTTCAAGCAACCTTACAGTTCTGTTATGACGGCAACGGCATTACATGTCACTATCTTGTCTTATGTATGTCTTCTTAGCTTTGAATCCTATAACTTCAAACCCAACTGGAATAATTTGGGATTTTTGAGTACACTACCATTGATGCCTATGGAATATGCAGATGTAACGTTGGAAGTATGGCAGTCGTGTTAGATAAGTGTTGCTGAGAGAGATAAGGGGGAAAAACTACAAAGGGGGTAAAGAAGAAGAGAAATGATTAGATACTTGGGTTAGCCAGGTTTCAAATATACTCCCCATGCCCTTTTTGTGTTATTTATGCCCCCTAATAATACCATGCTTTGATGTAATACATGAATGTTGTTTGCCAGGCCTGAGGTCTGTCTTTAGGCGCCCAGACAGCTTGGAGAGCTCTTAGTGCTTGGGCCTTTCTTCTCCTCTAATACTGAATCCATTGAGATAGAGAGGGCCTTTGTCTCTGAGCTCTGATTATTCTCAAATGAAAGTAGCAACTTACCTCTGTCATGCCAGCGTTCTAAGAGAGTCGAAGCAGAGGAGGTTTTTGTGTGTGTGTGTGTGTGTGTTCATGCCTACGACATTTGCATTTTTGATATCGATATTTGTCTTGGACAACCACATCACAGAATGATTTGAGGAACTCCTATAGGTAGATTCCTTAGGAAGAGGCTTCCAATTTTCTCAGTGTGTGTGCAATATGTAAACAAAGACATTGAGTTAACATTGATATGGTGGGTTCGATTTAATACCAGGCTACGTCTAGTTATTATGCTTTGGGAATAGAATGTAGTGTATAATTATGAACATTTATGATAATGTTCATATTTAAATATATCATGTTTCGTGTTGCTTAAATTGTGTTCTGTAATTATAATATTGTGTTTCTGATAGATTTCGTTGCCAACATTAGAGTGTGTGTGCAACATTAGAGTGTGCAACATTAGAGTGTGTGTGCCAACATTAGAGTGTGTGTGCAACATTAGAGTGTGTGTGCCAACATTAGAGTGTGTGTGCAACATATGTGGTATGTGTGTATACACGTGTGTTTATGTTTATGTGTGCATGACATGTAGGGTGGGCAGGGGACAGTCTGACATTGATCACAAGCTGAGCCAGCTGCCAAGGGAGGTTGTGACACACACACACACTGGCTCCCCAGCAGGCTACATCCTCGTCTCGACCCACCTCCTGTGCCCCTGTGAATCCCTCTGGAGCCCCCACTAACCCCCCCCCCCCCCACCCACCCCCCACCCCACTGTGTCTCGCCACTCTCAGCCTCAATCGATACCCACATCAAAGGTTATGTGGAGGTAGCTAGTGAGTCAAATTCTTTGAAGCTGTTTGCGCAGAACCCACGTTTGCTAAGCTAACACTACCAAGGAACCTCCTCCAATCGCCTTGTTTGCCAAGCATTACCTCTGTTTGCTGAAACACCTAGTGGATTCTAATAGAGAACAGACTCCCTTCCCTTCTGTACCTCCTCTTCCTTTTTTCCACACAGCAGTTGAATCCATAAACCAATCAATGCGGCCAATGACTTTCACTGATCTGATAGGCCGAGGCGTGTCCTGCCAAAGCTAATATTTATCTAACACTTTATTGGCTGGGGCTTGTTGGAAACCGTAAGGAGGAAGGTGGAGGCAACGTCGGAAAGAAACTACGTGGAAGAGGACAATAATAAAGGCTGACTGTTGCACGGTGCCAAGTTCAAGAGAATGGGATCATTAAATGGGATAATTGCGGCAGGAGATGTAGGGGAGCGATAGCAAACAATGTCATTATTGTTGCTGGCTGGTGTTTATATGGCGCTGTCATTCACACAGGTCCACTCGGTGGATTTGAATATGGCCCAGGGTCAACGTTTGATGTAGAAGGTTCGTTGATGAGACTTTGTCCCACAGAGATGACATTGGACCGGGTTGACATTTAGCCTCGCTACATTCAAGGCTATGCGATGCGGTGGAGGGGGGGTTTGGGGGTGGTCAGGGAGGAAGTGGTTGACCATGCAAAATGGACAGGAAGTTCCTACATTTTTTTTAATGACGTGGCCACTGAAAGGGCATGTGAACACACAAAGAAGAAAGGTCATACTCTAATCCCCAAGCACAAACATTCCTACTTCAGTTTTAGATTACATTTCAAAAAGTAATTCATTGGCTTTCTCTGAATAAGCTGTAGAAGCAGGAAAAAGTCTCTGCACACCTCCAGTCAGATGCAAAAGGATTTTAATAGTTGCTGAGCTTTCCATCATTCGACCTTCATCAGAGTAATAAAATAAATACGCTGGATATTCAAGCAAACGTCAATTACAGGTAGTCTCTTTCCAAGTATCCATGTAGTCCAAAACTCCAAGCAAACACTATGGGAGCAACACGGCACCAGAGAGTAGATGGGTCCTTTTGTTATTCAAATTCAGCCAAGAGTCATATACAAACAGCAGTCACATAATCATCTACTCCCTGTGTCTCGTGTGCAGATGCATAGATTTATGTCAATAGTAGTATTTTTTGTATTTGTATCTATTATGGATCCCCATTCTTCCTGGGGTCCAGCTAAATGAAAGCAGTTCTAAACCATTAAAAACACGACATTACATTTCACAACAGATTTCACAACACATTAAGTGTGTGTCCTCAGGCCACTACTCTACTACCACATATCTACTACACAAAATCCATATGTTTGTGTGTGTATAGTGCGTATGTTATTGTGTGTTTGTGCCTGTACCTGTGTGTGTCTCTCTTCAATAGGACAAGGAGGGGTCATGGTGTGTTCCACAGCAGATGTTAGACCCCTGCAAAGTTGTCATTAAGTTGCTGTAAACCCTGGGATTTATATTCAGTCTGACCACTCAAGCTGAAACAACAGTCAACATGCTTTACATACTGTAAACGAATCAGGATAAAGAGGGCAAACACACATGACCAGGAGATGGCAGTATTGTCTATCACAGATGGTCTCTGTCTGTCTGTCTGTCTGTCTGTCTGTCTGTCTGTCTGTCTCTCTGTCTCTCTGTCTCTCTGTCTCTCTGTCTCTCTGTCTCTCTGTCTCTCTGTCTCTGTCTCTGTCTCTGTCTCTGTCTCTCTCGCTCTCTCTCGCTCTCGCTCTCTCTCTGTCTCGCTCTCTCTCTGTCTCGCTTTCTCTCTGTCTCGCTCTCTCTCTGTCTCGCTCTCGCTCTCTGTCTCGCTCTCTCTCTCTGTCTCGCTCTCTGTCTCGCTCTCTGTCTCGCTCTCTGTCTCGGTCTCGCTCTCTGTCTCGCTCTCTGTCTCGCTCTCTGTCTCGCTCTCGCTCTCTGTCTCGCTCTCTGTCTCGCTCTCTCTCTCGTAGTGAAAATAAAGGGTCTAATCCTTATCCAGAGCCACCTATCTCTCTCCCTTTCTCTCTCTGTCTTGTCCTTATCACTGTCTCATTCTCTCTCTCTCTCTCTCTCTCTCTCTCTCTCTCTCTCTCTCTCTCTCTCAGACACAGAGTATAGCTTCGTGGCATAATCAGGGGCTATTGACAAATGAACCGATTATTTTAGAGCTTACCAAGCATTAGTGACCCCCCCCCCCACACACACACACTACTGAGAACAAGCTGTCTTAGTCAGCACTCCCTAGTACCACACCAGATACTGATGAACCTGTTGGTCCACTGTGATGACAGACCTACGGACAGCAGCCCCCACCTTGTGCCTATCGCTGATCGCAAACACTTATCTGAGCAAACACACATTCAGGCTAATGTTTTACAGCCACACAGCTATTCCTGTTACAGCAAGGCTTTTCACGATAAAAACTCCCAGGAGTAAACACGATAGAGCCAAAATGGTGATAAGAGAGAGAAAAGTAAATTACTTATTAGCTTATCGAGTTGCTGTGTATTAGGTAGCAATAACATGAAAGGTGGACGTTAGCCACTTTGCTATTGTATACCACTTGAAATGCGAACACAGAGAAACTGGAGACCGCAGTACCCCAACCTGACACCTGCTCAGTGTGACACAGTGTGAGAGGATGCCATCATCACTTCCTTTAACCCTATAACACACACTGACACATGCACACACACACACAAACACCCCCCTATTGGGTCCTAACCTGAGGGGAACTAGTCCTATAGGTCCATCCGATGCTGTGTTATTCCACTGTTGTTGTAATGCTGGTCAAACATCATTTAGAATGGCCAAACTCAATAGTGGCAGTGTTAGGCTGCAGTGTCAATATTATCATAGCACACAGAGCGCGGGGGGGGGGGGGGGTTGCTATGTGTGTAGCCGTGTGCTAAGTGTACTCTGTCAACTCTGGCCACACAGAGCAGTGGGCGGGGGGGGGGGGGGGGGGGGGGGAGGGAGGGGGTAGAGCAGTAACAACAATAAAGTTGGCGGGAGAAAAAAAGAACAAAGAGGAATTCATTCTCGCTGCGGCTTCAGGCGCTTCCTTGTTTGACAAAGAAATACATTCCTCTCTTCATTACCAGCCCTTTTTATGTTATGCAGAACATTCTTACCATTATCTCTCTGTTATGTCTACACTGGCTGACTTGTTGAGGCAAACTATCCCAGCTGTGGAGGATTTTGACCCTACGAATACCAGCTAATATTTTTCTTCTATGTTGTTGTGGTAGAGATAAACCTGGAAAGGATTCCGTTTCAGAGCACATGCTAAAGAATTATAGATGAATGTAATGGCAAAGTGAAAATATCATTCTGACTGTGGCAAAGTTTGACCTGTTCTGCTAAACAATTCTTCCTGGAAATGGTCTAACCAAGGCGGTGTCTCCAATGGCACCCTATTCCCTAAGCAGTGCACTACCCTATGTGCCTCTGGCTAAAAGTAGTGCTATATTGGAATATGATGTAATTCGGCCCAAGTGTATTTGACCCTGACGTTTGTTGTTCTGCCTGCGTACAACCTCACGGAATGAATGTGTTCTCCACTGAGCTTCCATGCATCTGTCGAGGTTTTGTGGAAAGGTTCAGTGACCATGAAGTGGACGGCCAAGTCAAGGACACCCTTTGTCAATACAGATAGCGCAGATCAATGATTACTGGCTATGCCACCACAAAAGGGGAAGTGCCTCTGTTTACATGTCTTCGTGGGGAGAAGTTGGGTTAGTGGAAAGAGTCAAATAACAGCTATTCAAACAAATGACTGAGTTGAGGGGGTTGGTTGGTAGTCATTTCCATGTAAAAGGACCCATGAGCACCAACGTGACGTTGATGGGAGCGTGTCAAATTGGGTGTCAAATGAAAGCAAAGACAATTTAAATTTGTATTATTTAGGCATATACAGTGAGCTCCGGAAGTATTGGGACAGTGACACGTTTTATTGTTTAGGCTCTGTACTCTAGGACTTTGTAAGATAGCAGTGACTGTACGGCTAACTTACAGTCACGTCAAACAGTGTAGACAGAATAACAACACTGGCTGCATTGCTTTAAGCTGTTTTCTAGTGACATTTATTTGGATACATCCATAACAATGAGCTAATGAGGCACAATTTCACCCGGCATAGAAAATGTGTTCTCTCATCAGGACACTGTTGTTCAGAGGAGCCAGCCAACAACACAGCAAAACACAATCACTTCCGTCTGAAGCTGGAAAGACAAACTAACTGCATTTTGTTTGACCTTTTTTCAATCGACATTTGAATACTGAAACCATGTTGCAAATCTCCGCTGTTGAAAACAAAATATATGTGAGATAATGTCTAGATGCTTTTTATAGTGGTGATCAAGTTTTTAACTTCCCTGCCTGGGCTGATGAGACAGTGGATTACGCAGTCAGATGGAACAGAGTAACTAAGCATTTTAATGTCATAGATTTATCCGGTGGTAGTTACTGGAATAGACACTGGCTGGAATGTGCATTCAGGATTAGACCCACCCGTTGTATAATCTACTGTACTGAACTGTATTCTAATGTACTGAACTCTACTGTTCTGTACTGTACTGTACTGTACTCTAATGTACTTTACTGTTCTGTGCTGTTCTGTATTCTACTCTACTGTTCTGTTCTGTAGTGTTCAGTTCTGTACTCTACCGTAACATACTCTACCTTACTCTGCTCTACTGTACTCTACCTTACTCTACTGTACTCTACTCTACTCTACTCTACCTTACTCTACTGTACTCTACTCTACCTTACTCTACTCTACTGTACTCTGCTCTACCTTACTCTACTCTACTGTACTCTACTCTACTGTACTCTACTGTACTCTACTGAGCCTTGCTGTGCTGTACTTTGATGTCCAAACTTGTGAAACATAGACTTCTATGATTGGTTCAGATTTGGTCTGATCCGACCAACCAAATATGGTCTTGTTTGGTGGCAGACCTCATTAAAATAATAGATCATGTGTAGAAAAATACCCCCAAATTGTTTGCATATTTCTACCTTTGTGTACCTATTCAGGATACATCACCATGAAGAGAATGCTATTCATAACTCTGCATTTTCTGTATAGTACAGATCAGAGACCCCATGATGGGGGTCCCTTAATGCAGTTCTTTTACCGGGTGTAAATCCACTTCACTTACTGTAGTTCAATAACCAAAAGAGATTTGTGTCAGTGTGTCTTGTCATAGCTGACACTCCATTCTTTCTGCAGACATCGTTGAACATTCATTCAGAGCAGATATTTAAGAGAGTTTTTGAAAAACGCTAGCAAACTTTGCATCTGCACAGTTCTTCCAGTAAATGAGTTTTTGTAAAAATGTTCAGTGTAAATTATTAAATGTAGTCCTTGTGCATAGAGTTGTATGGTTTGTTACAATTTGAAATCAATGATTTTTGTTTGGCATACTCATTGCAATTCTATAAAGTGTACAAATGGGCAGAAGTCAAATGAGCAGCTGGGAAAATGTTTACGGAGACTTTTACCTCACCAGTGGGGAGGAAAGACAAGCAAACACTTGCAAACACTGTTCGAGTGACACCCCTCTGTCTCACTGTTTGTTCTGGGCCATAGACAGACAATGTAACTGATAGGCTGGACAAGCAAACAAACTGGTGCATTAGGGGACCTGTTGTTTTTAGGGTTCCTAGCCTAAGAAATGTGAGGAATCCCTTGTATACTGTTTTGTTATTATAAACCCCCCTTCCTACTGCTGTATATTCTAATGGCTATAAACTCCCCTTTCCTACTGCTGTATATTCTAATGGCTATAAACTCCCCTTCCTACTGCTGTATATTCTAATGGCTATAAACTCCCCTTCCTACTGCTGTATATTCTAATGGCTATAAACTCCTCTTCCTACTGCAGTATATTCTAATGGCTATAAACTCCCCTTCCTACTGCTGTATATTCTAATGACTATAAACTCCCCTTCCTACTGCTGTATATTCTAATGACTATAAACTCCCCTTCCTACTGCTGTATATTCTAATGGCTATAAACTCCCCTTCCTACTGCTGTATATTCTAATGGCTATCAACTCCCCTTCCTACTGCTGCATATTCTAACTGCTTTCAACTCCCCTTCCTACTGCTGTATATTCTAATGGCTATAAACTCCCCTTCCTACTGCTGTATATTCTAATGGCTATAAACTCCCCTTCCTACTGCTGTATATTCTAATGGCTATCAACTCCCCTTCCTACTGCTGTATATTCTAATGGCTATAAACTCCCCTTCCTACTGCTGTATATTCTAATGACTATTAACTCCCCTTCCTACTGCTGTATATTCTAATGGCTATCAACTCCCCTTCCTACTGCTGTATATTATAATGACTATCAACTCCCCTTCCTACTGCTGTATATTCTAATGGCTATCAACTCCCCTTCCTACTGCTGTATATTCTAATGGGTATCAACTCCCCTTCCTACTGCTGTATATTCTAATGGCTATAAACTCCCCTTCCTACTGCTGTATATTCTAATGACTATAAACTCCCCTTCCTACTGCTGTATATTCTAATGATTATAAACTCCCCTTCCTACTGCTGTATATATACTAATGGCTATAAACTCCCCTTCCTACTGCTGTATATTCTAATGGCTATCAACTCCCCTTCCTACTGCTGTATATTCTAATGATTATAAACTCCCCTTCCTACTGCTGTATATTATGTCTATAAACTCCCCTTCCTACTGCTGTATATTCTAATGACTATCAACTCCCCTTCCTACTGCTGTATATTCTAATGGCTATAAACTCCCCTTCCTACTGCTGTATATTCTAATGACTATAAACTCCCCTTCCTACTGCTGTATATTCTAATGGCTATCAACTCCCCTTCCTACTGCTGTATATTCTAACTGCTATCAACTCCCCTTCCTACTGCTGTATATTCTAACTGCTATCAACTCCCCTTCCTACTGCTGTATATTCTAACTGCTATCAACTCCCCTTCCTACTGCTGTATAATCGAACTGCTATCAACTCCCCTTCCTACTGCTGTATATTATAATGGCTATAAACTCCCCTTCCTACTGCTGTATATTCTAATGGCTATAAACTCCCCTTCCTACTGCTGTATATTCTAATGGCTATAAACTCCCCTTCCTACTGCTGTATATTCTAATGGCTATCAACTCCCCTTCCTACTGCTGTATATTCTAATGGCTATAAACTCCCCTTCCTACTGCTGTATATTCTAATGACTATAAACTCCCCTTCCTACTGCTGTATATTCTAATGGCTATAAACTCCCCTTCCTACTGCTGTATATTCTAATGGCTATAAACTCCCCTTCCTACTGCTGTATATTCTAATGACTATAAACTCCCCTTCCTACTGCTGTATATTCTAATGACTATAAACTCCCCTTCCTACTGCTGTATATTCTAATGACTATTAACTCCCCTTCCTACTGCTGTATATTCTAATGACTATAAACTCCCCTTCCTACTGCTGTATATTCTAATGACTATAAACTCCCCTTCCTACTGCTGTATATTCTAATGACTATAAACTCCCCTTCCTACTGCTGTATATTCTAATGACTATTAACTCCCCTTCCTACTGCTGTATATTCTAATGACTATAAACTCCCCTTCCTACTGCTGTATATTCTAATGACTATAAACTCCCCTTCCTACTGCTGTATATTCTAATGGCTATAAACTCCCCTTCCTACTGCTGTATATTCTAATGACTATTAACTCCCCTTCCTACTGCTGTATATATACTAATGACTATTAACTCCCCTTCCTACTGCTGTATATTATAATGGCTATAAACTCCCCTTTCCTACTGCTGTATATTCTAATGGCTATAAACTCCCCTTCCTACTGCTGTATATTCTAATGACTATAAACTCCCCTTCCTACTGCTGTATATTCTAATGGCTATAAACTCCCCTTCCTACTGCTGTATATTCTAATGACTATAAACTCCCCTTCCTACTGCTGTATATTCTAATGGCTATAAACTCCCCTTCCTACTGCTGTATATTCTAATGGCTATAAACTCCCCTTCCTACTGCTGTATATTCTAATGGCTATCAACTCCCCTTCCTACTGCTGTATATTCTAATGGCTATCAACTCCCCTTCCTACTGCTGTATATTCTAATGGCTATAAACTCCCCTTCCTACTGCTGTATATTCTAATGGCTATCAACTCCCCTTCCTACTGCTGTATATTCTAATGGCTATAAACTCCCTTCCTACTGCTGTATATTCTAATGACTATAAACTCCCCTTCCTACTGCTGTATATTCTAATGACTATTAACTCCCCTTCCTACTGCTGTATATTCTAATGGCTATAAACTCCCCTTCCTACTGCTGTATATTCTAATGGCTATCAACTCCCCTTCCTACTGCTGTATATTCTAATGGCTATCAACTCCCCTTCCTACTGCTGTATATTCTAATGGCTATAAACTCCCCTTCCTACTGCTGTATATTCTAATGACTATAAACTCCCCTTCCTACTGCTGTATATTATAATGACTATCAACTCCCCTTCCTACTGCTGTATATTCTAATGGCTATCAACTCCCCTTCCTACTGCTGTATATTCTAATGGGTATCAACTCCCCTTCCTACTGCTGTATATTCTAATGGCTATAAACTCCCCTTCCTACTGCTGTACATTCTAATGGCTATAAACTCCCCTTCCTACTGCTGTATATTCTAATGGCTATAAACTCCCCTTCCTACTGCTGTATATTCTAATGGCTATAAACTCCCCTTCCTACTGCTGTATATTCTAATGGCTATAAACTCCCCTTCCTACTGCTGTATATTCTAATGACTATTAACTCCCCTTCCTACTGCTGTATATTCTAATGACTATAAACTCCCCTTCCTACTGCTGTATATTCTATTGACTATTAACTCCCCTTCCTACTGCTGTATATTCTAATGGCTATAAACTCCCCTTCCTACTGCTGTATATTCTAATGACTATAAACTCCCCTTCCTACTGCTGTATATTCTAATGGCTATCAACTCCCCTTCCTACTACTGTATATTCTAACTGCTATCAACTCCCCTTCCTACTGCTGTATATTCTAACTGCTATCAACTCCCCTTCCTACTGCTGTATATTCTAACTGCTATCAACTCCCCTTCCTACTGCTGTATATTCTAATGACTATAAACTCCCCTTCCTACTGCTGTATATTCTAATGGCTATCAACTCCCCTTCCTACTGCTGTATATTCTAATGGCTATCAACTCCCCTTCCTACTGCTGTATATTCTAATGACTATAAACTCCCCTTCCTACTGCTGTATATTCTAATGACTATTAACTCCCCTTCCTACTGCTGTATATTCTAATGGCTATAAACTCCCCTTCCTACTGCTGTATATTCTAATGGCTATAAACCCCCCTTCCTACTGCTGTATATACTAATGGCTATAAACTCCCCTTCCTACTGCTGTATATTCTAACTGCTATCAACTCCCCTTCCTACTGCTGTATATTCTAATGGCTATAAACTCCCCTTCCTACTGCTGTATATTCTAATGGCTATAAACTCCCCTTCCTACTGCTGTATATTCTAATGGCTATAAACTCCCCTTCCTACTGCTGTATATTCTAATGGCTATAAACTCCCCTTCCTACTGCTGTATATTCTAATGGCTATAAACTCCCCTTCCTACTGCTGTATATTCTAATGGCTATAAACTCCCCTTCCTACTGCTGTACATTATAATGGCTATAAACTCCCCTTCCTACTGCTGTATATTCTAATGGCTATCAACTCCCCTTCCTACTGCTGTATATTCTAATGGCTATCAACTCCCCTTCCTACTGCTGTATATTGTAATAGCTATAAACTCCCCTTCCTACTGCTGTATATTATAATGGCTATAAACTCCCCTTCCTACTGCTGTATATTCTAATGACTATCAACTCCCCTTCCCACTGCTGTATATTCTAATGGCTATCAACTCCCTTTCCTACTGCTGTATATTCTAATGACTATCAACTCCCCTTCCTACTGCTGTATAATCGAACTGCTATCAACTCCCCTTCCTACTGCTGTATATTATAATGGCTATAAACTCCCCTTCCTACTGCTGTATATTCTAATGGCTATAAACTCCCCTTCCTACTGCTGTATATTCTAATGGCTATAAACTCCCCTTCCTACTGCTGTATATTCTAATGGCTATCAACTCCCCTTCCTACTGCTGTATATTCTAATGGCTATAAACTCCCCTTCCTACTGCTGTATATTCTAATGACTATAAACTCCCCTTCCTACTGCTGTATATTCTAATGGCTATAAACTCCCCTTCCTACTGCTGTATATTCTAATGGCTATAAACTCCCCTTCCTACTGCTGTATATTCTAATGACTATAAACTCCCCTTCCTACTGCTGTATATTCTAATGACTATAAACTCCCCTTCCTACTGCTGTATATTCTAATGACTATTAACTCCCCTTCCTACTGCTGTATATTCTAATGACTATAAACTCCCCTTCCTACTGCTGTATATTCTAATGACTATAAACTCCCCTTCCTACTGCTGTATATTCTAATGACTATAAACTCCCCTTCCTACTGCTGTATATTCTAATGACTATTAACTCCCCTTCCTACTGCTGTATATTCTAATGACTATAAACTCCCCTTCCTACTGCTGTATATTCTAATGACTATAAACTCCCCTTCCTACTGCTGTATATTCTAATGGCTATAAACTCCCCTTCCTACTGCTGTATATTCTAATGACTATTAACTCCCCTTCCTACTGCTGTATATATACTAATGACTATTAACTCCCCTTCCTACTGCTGTATATTATAATGGCTATAAACTCCCCTTTCCTACTGCTGTATATTCTAATGGCTATAAACTCCCCTTCCTACTGCTGTATATTCTAATGACTATAAACTCCCCTTCCTACTGCTGTATATTCTAATGGCTATAAACTCCCCTTCCTACTGCTGTATATTCTAATGACTATAAACTCCCCTTCCTACTGCTGTATATTCTAATGGCTATAAACTCCCCTTCCTACTGCTGTATATTCTAATGGCTATAAACTCCCCTTCCTACTGCTGTATATTCTAATGGCTATCAACTCCCCTTCCTACTGCTGTATATTCTAATGGCTATCAACTCCCCTTCCTACTGCTGTATATTCTAATGGCTATAAACTCCCCTTCCTACTGCTGTATATTCTAATGGCTATCAACTCCCCTTCCTACTGCTGTATATTCTAATGGCTATAAACTCCCTTCCTACTGCTGTATATTCTAATGACTATAAACTCCCCTTCCTACTGCTGTATATTCTAATGACTATTAACTCCCCTTCCTACTGCTGTATATTCTAATGGCTATAAACTCCCCTTCCTACTGCTGTATATTCTAATGGCTATCAACTCCCCTTCCTACTGCTGTATATTCTAATGGCTATCAACTCCCCTTCCTACTGCTGTATATTCTAATGGCTATAAACTCCCCTTCCTACTGCTGTATATTCTAATGACTATAAACTCCCCTTCCTACTGCTGTATATTATAATGACTATCAACTCCCCTTCCTACTGCTGTATATTCTAATGGCTATCAACTCCCCTTCCTACTGCTGTATATTCTAATGGGTATCAACTCCCCTTCCTACTGCTGTATATTCTAATGGCTATAAACTCCCCTTCCTACTGCTGTACATTCTAATGGCTATAAACTCCCCTTCCTACTGCTGTATATTCTAATGGCTATAAACTCCCCTTCCTACTGCTGTATATTCTAATGGCTATAAACTCCCCTTCCTACTGCTGTATATTCTAATGGCTATAAACTCCCCTTCCTACTGCTGTATATTCTAATGACTATTAACTCCCCTTCCTACTGCTGTATATTCTAATGACTATAAACTCCCCTTCCTACTGCTGTATATTCTATTGACTATTAACTCCCCTTCCTACTGCTGTATATTCTAATGGCTATAAACTCCCCTTCCTACTGCTGTATATTCTAATGACTATAAACTCCCCTTCCTACTGCTGTATATTCTAATGGCTATCAACTCCCCTTCCTACTACTGTATATTCTAACTGCTATCAACTCCCCTTCCTACTGCTGTATATTCTAACTGCTATCAACTCCCCTTCCTACTGCTGTATATTCTAACTGCTATCAACTCCCCTTCCTACTGCTGTATATTCTAATGACTATAAACTCCCCTTCCTACTGCTGTATATTCTAATGGCTATCAACTCCCCTTCCTACTGCTGTATATTCTAATGGCTATCAACTCCCCTTCCTACTGCTGTATATTCTAATGACTATAAACTCCCCTTCCTACTGCTGTATATTCTAATGACTATTAACTCCCCTTCCTACTGCTGTATATTCTAATGGCTATAAACTCCCCTTCCTACTGCTGTATATTCTAATGGCTATAAACCCCCCTTCCTACTGCTGTATATACTAATGGCTATAAACTCCCCTTCCTACTGCTGTATATTCTAACTGCTATCAACTCCCCTTCCTACTGCTGTATATTCTAATGGCTATAAACTCCCCTTCCTACTGCTGTATATTCTAATGGCTATAAACTCCCCTTCCTACTGCTGTATATTCTAATGGCTATAAACTCCCCTTCCTACTGCTGTATATTCTAATGGCTATAAACTCCCCTTCCTACTGCTGTATATTCTAATGGCTATAAACTCCCCTTCCTACTGCTGTATATTCTAATGGCTATAAACTCCCCTTCCTACTGCTGTACATTATAATGGCTATAAACTCCCCTTCCTACTGCTGTATATTCTAATGGCTATCAACTCCCCTTCCTACTGCTGTATATTCTAATGGCTATCAACTCCCCTTCCTACTGCTGTATATTGTAATAGCTATAAACTCCCCTTCCTACTGCTGTATATTATAATGGCTATAAACTCCCCTTCCTACTGCTGTATATTCTAATGACTATCAACTCCCCTTCCCACTGCTGTATATTCTAATGGCTATCAACTCCCTTTCCTACTGCTGTATATTCTAATGGCTATAAACTCCCCTTCCTACTGCTGTGTATTCTAATGGCTATCAACTCCCCTTCCTACTGCTGTATATTCTAATGGCTATCAACTCCCCTTCCTACTGCTGTATATTATAATGGCTATCAACTCCCCTTCCTACTGCTGTATATTCTAATGACTATCAACTCCCCTTCCTACTGCTGTATATTCTAATGGCTATCAACTCCCCTTCCTACTGCTGTATATTCTAATGACTATCAACTCCCCTTCCTACTGCTGTATATTCTAATGGCTATAAACTCCCCTTCCTACTGCTGTATATTCTAATGGCTATAAACTCCCCTTCCTACTGCTGTATATTCTAATGGCTATAAACTCCCCTTCCTACTGCTGTATATTCTAATGGCTATAAACTCCCCTTCCTACTGCTGTATATTCTAATGGCTATAAACTCCCCTTCCTACTGCTGTATATTCTAATGGCTATCAACTCCCCTTCCTACTGCTGTATATTCTAATGGCTATTAACTCCCCTTCCTACTGCTGTATATTCTAATGGCTATCAACTCCCCTTCCTACTGCTGTAGGAAAGTGGGAAATCTGAGGTTTGTAGTTTTTCAAGTCAATGCCTATCCAATATACAGTGTAAATTCATATTGCACTTCCTAAGGCTTCCACTAGATGTCAACAGTCTTTACAACGTTGTTTCAGGCTTCTACTGTGAAGGGGGAGCGAATAAGAACAGTTTGAACCAGGGGTCTGGCAGAAAGCCATTAGTTTAGTCACGCACGTGGCTGTGAGCACGAGCTCCATTCCTTTTCATTTCTAAAGACAAAGGAATTGTCCGGTTGGAATATTATTGAAGATTTATGATAAAAACATCCTAAAGATTGATTATATACATCGTTTGACATGTTTCTACGAACTGTAATGGAACTTTTTGACTTTTCGTCTGGACCTAGTGCCTGCGCCTTGTGCATTTTGGATTACTGGACTAAACGCGCGAACAAAAAGGGGGTATTTGGACATAAATGATGGACTTTATCGAACATTTATTGTGGAACTGGGAGTGCATTCTGATGAAGATCATCAAAGGTAAGTGAATATTTATAACGCTATTTCTAACGTTTACTGACTCCACAACATGGCGGGCATCTGTATGGCTTGTTTTTGTGGCTGAGCGCTGTACTCAGACTATTGCATGGTGTGCTTTTTTGGTAAAGCTCTTTTGAAATCTGACACAGCGGTTGCATTAAGGAGAAGTATATCTTTAATTCTATGCATAACACTTGTATCTTTTATCAAAGTTTATGATGAGTATTTCTGTAAATTGATGTGGCTCTCTGCAAATTCGCCGGATGTTTTCGAGGCACAACATTACTGAGCATAACGCGCCAATGTAAACTGAGATTTTGGGATATAAATATGAACTTTATCGAACAAAACATACATGTATTGTGTAACATGAAGTCCTATGAGTGCCATCTGATGAAGATCATCAAAGGTTAGTGATAAATTTGATCTCTTTCTGCTTTTTGTGACTCCTCTCTTTGGCTGGAAAATGGCTGTATGTTTTTTTTGTGACTAGGCGCTGACCTAACATAATCGTATGGTGTGCTTTCGCTGTAAAGCCTCTTAGAAATCGGACAGGATGGCTAGATTAACAAGAAGTTAACTGTATTGCACTTGTAAATGTATGAAAGTAAAACATTTCTAAAAAATATTTTTGAATTTCGCGCTCTGCCATTTCAGCGGATGTTGTCGAGCGGAACCCCTAGCCTTAAGACATTTAAGTGAAATGTAGGCGTTGGTCTGAAGCCGAAAAAGAAAAGAAATTCACATGAGCACAACAATGCCTATTCCACCAATGCATTTTTGGTTTTCCAGCACACAGCTTTGACCTACTACATTAGAAATGTTGGTCTATTGTACTTCAAACAATGTGTATGCAGGTTGCTTTGGATTCAAACCTTCTCCAACTGCCTAATTCATACTCTTCAGAGGGTTAATGGACTTTACGGTACCCTGCTATTAAAATTATACATACACACATATGTACAGTGCATTCGGTAAGTATTCAGACCCCTGAATTTTTCAACATTTTGTTATGTTACAGCCTTGGATGGATCAACCTAAAAAAAATCGTCATCAATCTATACACAATACTCCATAATGACAAAGCGAAAACAAGGTTTTTAGGAAATGTTGCTAATTTTTTAAAAGGAAGAAAGTATTCAGACCCTTTGCTATGAGACTTGAAATGTTGCTCCTGCATCCTGTTTCCATTGACCATCCTTGAGATTTCTCTACAACTTGATTGTAGTCCATCTGTAGTAAATTCAATTGATTGGACATGATTTGGAAAGGCACACACCTGTCTATATAAAGTCCCACAGTTGACAGTGCATGTCAGAGCAAAAACCAAGCCATAATGTTGGAGGAATTGTCCGTAGAGCGCCGAGACAGGATTGTGTCGAGACACAGATCTGGGGAAGGGTACAAAAAAAATGTCTGCAGCATTGAAGGTCCCCAAGAACACAGTGGCCTCCATCATTCTTAAATGGAAGAAGACTCTTCCTAGAGCTGGAAGGCCGGCCAAACTGAGCAATAGGGGGAGGAGGACCTTGATCAGGGAGGTGAACAAGTACCCGGTGGTCACTCTGACAGAGCTCTAGAGTTCCACTGTGGTGGTAGGAGAACCTTCCAGAAGGCCAACCATCTCTGCAGCACTCCACCAATCAGGCCAGATGGAAGCCACTCCTCAGTAAAATGCATAAAGACTCTCAGACCATGAGTAACAAGATTCTCTGGTCTGATGAAACCAAGATTGAACTCTTTTCCTTGAATGCCAAGCGTCATGTCTGGAGGAAACATGGCACTACCCCTACGGTGAAGCATTGTGGTGGCAGAATCATGCTGTGGGGATGTTTTCAGCGGCAGGGACTGGGAGACTAGTCAGGATCCTGGCAAAGATAAACGGAGCAAAGTACAGAAAGATCCTTGATGAAAACTTGCTCCAGAGCTCTCAGGACCTTAGACTGGGGCGAAGGTTCACCTTCTAACAGGACAACAACCCTAAGCACACAGCCAATACAACGCAGAAGTGGCTTCGGGACAAGTCTCTGAATGTCCTTGACTGGCCAGCCAGAGCCCGGACTTAAACCTGATCGAACATCTCTGGAGAGACCTGAAAATAGCTGTGCAATAACGCTCTCCATCCAACCTGACAGAGCTTGAGAGGATCTGCAGAGAAGAATGGGAGAAACTCCCTAAATACAGGTGTGCCAAGCTTGTAGCGTCATACCCAAGAAGACTCAAGGCTGTAATCGCTGCTGAAGGTGCTTCAACAAAGTACTGAGTAAAGTGTCTGAATACTTATGTAAATGTAATATTTAAGTTTTACATTTTTTATAAATTAGCAAAACATTTAAAAACACTGTTTTTTCTTTGTCATTATGGGGTATTGTGGGTAGATTGATGAGCGGGGAAAAACTATTTAATCAATTTTAGAATAAGGCTGTAACCTAACAAAATGTGTAAAAAGTTGAGGGGTCTGAATACTTTCGGAAGGTTCTGTAGAAGGATCACTGTGCTTTCACATGATGGCCTTTCTGGGGGGCAGGAGAGGTAACGAGGAGGCAACTTGATTTAATGCCGATTTGCTTTTATTAGAATGACTACAGTGCGAACAGTGAAACAATTAATACATCATGCCGCGAGAGGTACCGGATCCGGGCAAATAGGTGCCGGAACAAACAAAGTCCAGTCTGAGAGGTGCCAGATCCTCTTCCGTCAGGGTGTGGCTCAAATTAAGCACTGTTCCTAGCATAGGTTCAGAAACTTTGCTTTCTACGGTATCTAAAAAATTGGATGCACATTTATCATATTATGAGATAAATATTTACAGAACTGATCAAGAGTATTTAATTTAAGTATGAAAATCATAGTTTACGAAAGGTTTGTGAGAAAGAAGGAACCAGGCAGGAATATTACTATTCTTCTTAAAAGGTCATCAGTTTCAGTTTCATTTTCCTGAAACACATTCACCTGATAAAGAGGTGTGGTTGAGTTTTTCTATAGTCTGTGGACACTTCCTCAAGCAAGCTGGTGCCGATATCACGATGACAAAATGTAACTAACCTTAACTATCATTGACATGAATAATGCTCATTAGAAGATCATACTCTTCACGTTAGACTATCATAGTCTAAATAGCAGTCAGAGTTTCATTTACTTCAACACAGTCACCTAATCAGCTGCTTGTTGTTTAGCTTCAGTAGACACTTCCTCAAGCAAGCTGGTGCCAATATCACGATGAGGGAATGTAAGTAACCTTTCTTAACTATCATTTACATTTACATTTCTAATGCTAAATATGATATCATATTCCTCTTCTTGTTAGATGATTCTGTCATTTCATTAGAAGGTAAGTATTGCTCATCAAAGTCACAGTATAGAGAGCGTAATTGCCATAAAACACATTATTATCAAATGATATTGCAACCTAGAACAAATCAAATATTTTAGGATGTTGTGTATTGTATGTTATGTCAAAAACCTCTCCTGATATTGTGTCAGGAGTGTCTAGAATTTATTTTAAGAATAAGATTTAATAATTTCACCTGTATATTGAGAGGCTAAATTGAACAATAATCTCAAATTACTTATACGGACATCCACAATTTATATTTGAAAGTAAATGTCTCCACATTAAGTTGTATGTGTTGTGCTTTTATTTTAATGTCATGTTGAAATTAGCAATGGTATTTCGGTCATACGGAGTGGCCTACTTCAGCACCTAGAAGGAGTGGCAAAACAAGACACAACACGTCGACATTGGAAAGTAGTGCCTTTTAAATAGTTTAACAGGGAAAAAATTATAAAGTCTCCCCTCACTTTATTTTATTTTAATAGTAGCTAAGCAATACATTTTCATCTGACTGGTAGTGTGCAGAGATTTTTTTTTCCTGATTTTCAAGTTTAACATTTTGCCTCCAGCATCTTCACTAATAGGTTGTGGGTGTGTGGTAGATTCTGCCTTTAAAATAGTTTATAACAAACATTCTGCTTTTTTTTTACTAAAACAATAAACAAAACAATGTTTATTTGCTGCTCATTAGTTTGTTCTCAGCCATACTTGATTTTCATTCCTGTTGCGACTTCACACCTGATAAAGAAGTGCATTATGTAAGCATGTAATTAAATAAAATGTTTCCCATGCGATTTTACCAGACATAATTTATACAGTCTATATTTGTCAACCTACTAAATTATTTACAAAAGCATTTGCAAAATCACAGCCTCTTGTGCCTTATTGCTTAATTCTATGACTGTACCTGACTTAACCTTTTAACAGAGGTAATAATAGAGATGTCATCCCACAGATCTACTGGACCTGTAGAAGCAGATGTTTGAAGAATGAATATCGGCCCAGCTCAAATCCAGTTCCAAATTGTACAGACGGTGCATGGGGTTCAAAGGCAAACAGATCCCATTATAAAGTGCATTATTGACAGGAAGTTGAAGAAGCTGAAGAAATTGATCAGAGGCAGCAAGGACTTGAATAGACTGTACCCTTGTGCTGAGTGGAATGATGATGTTACCCTTTTAATTGCTGCTGTTGCATTTACAAATGACAATATTTGTACATTTCTTCTGAAGGAAGGTGCTAACCCCAACATCCAATCAGCAAATGGTTGGGTTCCTTTGCATTATGCCACACTGTCAAAAGCTCCCGTCAGTTTAGTGAGTAGATTAATCGCTGCAGAAGCAGATCCAGAAGGGACACATCCAGATCTTTACTCCACTTCAATTGGCGGTAAACAATGACAGAGAAGACATTGTGAAAGAGTTGATGATGTCTGGAGCATGTGCTGAAAGAAATCTCAAAGCATATCCCGCTACTGACCAAAAGATAGCAAGCATGATTCAGAAATTCTCTTCAGAGAGTGAGAATTTTGTCAAATTGAAGATTTTTTATGATTTTTCTTGTGCAATAGGACTCAAATCAGTGGAGGATGTTTTCAATGAATATGGCAAACACATGCTGGTGGTGAACCCTGTGAATCATCTTACACTATATGACTTGTCCTTTAACGCCATTGGACCAAATGCGGATCAGTATCGTCAAGCATCCATAAAGTGGCTGAGAGAATCTCAGAAAATTGATCTCTACATTGAAGAGGCAACCAATCGTTTGCCTAAAATGCCCAAACATTTACAAGATATGGTAGTGAATTGCTTGACAGCTGTTTTTAACATTACGAAAGAAATATCTCTTGAACTATCACTGGTAGTAATACCCATTCTTCTGAAATACCTCACACATGAATCCAAAATTACCCCTCAAGGACTAAATCGCAACATTTCAGTTGTCAGTATACTGTATGTGATTACCCAGAAAACTCCAAATCACAAACATGGCTGGACCCTCCCTTTTGTTGAGGAGTTATGCAAGAGGATCATCTCATTCACTGATCAAGCATATCTCTCCAATCCTCAGACCTCAAACTTAGGTGTTTTAACTTTTGGTCTGTTTGCAGATCTGTACACCTTCGATTGTGTACCTGCGATTATCACATCACGAGGGATAACCGCTGTGCCGGAGAAAATACTTGTTACTGCTGAAATGGAGATGGATGAAGACCTGAAAGGAAAACTGAGGAAATTAGATATGTCCCTACAAAGTCCAGTCCCACCAATGGATACAACTGAACAATTGCAGGGAATGAATCTATCAAAGAAGAAGAAGAAGAAGAAAAAGAAGAAGACGACAATTCAGGAAGAGTTGTCGGTAGAGAAAAGTACACCTGACATGACTGAGAAGCCAGATCTTGATGCTTCATCAATTCCAGTTGAAGAATCCGGTGTACATGGTGAACATTCCAGTGTTAAACCATTTCCCTCCACCCCCGATGAATTGAAACCCCTGGAATGGCACAAAGTTAGTGAGCGGTGGAGGCCTCAGTTGGAGGAACTCAGCAACATAGACCCAGGCAAGGTTTACAGATTGGGGATTCTGAATCTTGTAGTCCATCCGGATTTCCAAATCGCCAAAGGAAGTGATGGAACCGAAGTCTTTCTGGGCTTGAAGGATGATGGTACTGAGGTAGCTGTGAAGAGAATGCTCAAGTCAAACTACCAAGCTCTGAAGAGAGAAGAGGGTTTTTTATGACTACCTCAGCTGGAAAGTCCCTGCATTGTGAGATATGTGGACTTTGCAGAGGACGAGCACTTTGGTTACCTTGTTCTTCAGCTCTGTGAATACACCCTTGATGAATACATCAAAGACCACCTACCAGAGGACAAAACCCCTGTCCTGAAGAAAATAGTGCACGATGTGCTCTGCAGTCTAAGCGTTCTGCATAGTCTAAACACACAAATTCTGCACCGGGATATCAAACCCCAGAATGTTTTAATAGGTAAGACCAGACCATGTAGTAATTCAACAAAAATCTGGGCTAAAGAAATATTTATTTGATTTGCTATTTATTAACCTATGTTTCAATGTTACACTTTATATAATTTTCTGAACAGATGTTACAGGCAGAGCGAGATTAGCCGATTTCGGTATAAGTCGACAATTGAACATGGGACAAACAACTCTACACACAATCAGTGCAAGAACAAAATGTTGGAAGGCCAGAGAAACTTTAGATGAAGACAGTGGGATCGGATATAAGAGGAGCACAGATATTCAGGTTAGTTTTCAATTTTAAATAAGTCTGCATACCTGGTTAGAATGCATACTATACTATATTGTGAAGGAGGAGAAGTCCAGTGGCGACATGACACAGGCTGGTTCCCAGAGTAGCCCTCTACAAGATCGACACCAGACACTTCATCAACCATCTCCCTGACCACCACCTTCTGATCAAGCCATGAACTGTCCCTCTCTATCTTTGGAGGATGCATGCGCTCAAAGACTCAGCCTCTATTGGTTGACCTAGCTAACTATAGTTAGCTAGGTCAACCAATACATCATCAAGAGTAGCCTAGCTATAGTTAGCTAGGTCAACCAATACATCATCATGAGTAGCCTAGCTATAGTTAGTTAGCTAGGTCAACCAATACATCATCATGAGTAGCCTAGCTATAGTTAGCTAGGTCAACCAATACATCATCATAAGTAGCCTAGCTATAGCTAGGTCAACCAATACATCATCATGAGTAGCCTAGCTATAGTTAGCTAGGTCAACCAATACATCATCATGAGTAGCCTAGCTATAGTTAGTATTATGTATTGGTTGACCTAGCTAACTATAGCTAGGCTACTCATGATGATGTATTGGTTGACCTAGCTAGCCATAGCTAGGCTACTTATGATGATGTATTGGTTGACCCAGCTAACTATAGCTAGGCTACTCATGATGATGTATTGGTTGACCTAGCTAACTATAGCTAGGCTACTCATGATGATGTATTGGTTGACCTAGCTAATTATAGCTAGGCTACTTATGATGATGTATTGGTTGATCTAGCTAACTATAGCTAGGCTACTCATGATGATGTATTGGTTGACCTAGCTAACTATAGCTAGGCTACTCATGATGATGTATTGGTTGACCTAGCTAACTATAGCTAGGCTACTTATGATGATGTATTGGTTGACCTAGCTAACTATAGCTAGGCTATTCACGATGATGTATTGGTTGACCTAGCTAACTATAGCTAGGCTACTCTTGATGATGTATTGGTTGACCTAGCTAACTATAGCTAGGCTACTCATGATGATGTATTGGTTGACCTAGCTAACTATAGCTAGGCTACTCTTGATGATGTATTGGTTGACCTAGCTAACTATAGCTAGGCTACTCATGATGATGTATTGGTTGACCTAGCTAACTATAGCTAGGCTACTCATGATGATGTATTGGTTGACCTAGCTAACTATAGCTAGGCTACTCTTGATGATGTATTGGTTGACCTAGCTAACTATAGCTAGGCTACTCATGATGATGTATTGGTTGACCTAGCTAACTATAGCTAGGCTACTCTTGATGATGTATTGGTTGACCTAGCTAACTATAGCTAGGCTACTCATGATGATGTATTGGTTGACCTAGCTAACTATAGCTAGGCTACTCTTGATGATGTATTGGTTGACCTAGCTAACTATAGCTAGGCTACTCATGATGATGTATTGGTTGACCTAGCTAACTATAGCTAGGCTACTCTTGATGATGTATTGGTTGACCTAGCTAACTATAGCTAGGCTACTCTTGATGATGTATTGGTTGACCTAGCTAACTATAGCTAGGCTACTCATGATGATATATTGGTTGACCTAGCTAACTATAGCTAGGCTACTCATGATGATGTATTGGTCGACCTAGCTAACTATAGCTAGGCTACTCATGATGATGTATTGGTTGACCTAGCTAACTATAGCTAGGCTACTCATGATGATGTATTGGTTGACCTAGCTAACTATAGCTAGGCTATTCACGATGATGTATTGGTTGACCTAGCTAACTATAGCTAGGCTACTCTTGATGATGTATTGGTTGACCTAGCTAACTATAGCTAGGCTATTCACGATGATGTATTGGTTGACCTAGCTAACTATAGCTAGGCTACTCATGATGATGTATTGGTTGTTTGTTTTTTGCTATTGAAGCGCATTGAGATTGTTATGAAAGCGCTATAGAAATGTAATACATTATAAATTATTATGTACTTTTCAGGTGGCTGGGATGTTAATGTATTACATCATCTCTGGTGGACATCATCCATTTGGCAAAGGCATCCATTGTGAAGTTAACATTTTTCAAGGGAAATACACACTGGAACATGTTGAGGATGAAGTGGCCAAGGACCTCATTGAGTGGATGATCAATGAAGACCCAGAGAAGAGACCTACAGTGGAGGACACACTGGCCCACCCATACTTCTGGCCAGAGGAGAGGTGAGAAGCAGTGCTTACACTTGTCAATCAGAAGGTTAGTTAAGATTAGTGATTTACTTATAGCCATCACTTTTTCCAATGGACATTTACCTTTTTTAACGGATTCAGGTTTTAACCATTTGGTCCCGGGGCAATGAGGACAATGAGGACAAAGTGTGACATTGTCGAATGGGTTGCAATGCTCAATTCTAACAACGATTTGTCCCATTGCAAATGTGAACACCGTTTGACACTGACCCAGTTGAATGCATTTAAAGGTACACTGTTGTTTTTCAGGAGAGTGGAGTACTTACGGAAAATTGGTAACGAGAAGGAAGCAGAGAACTGTCGCAAAGCAGACCCAAACCTCCTTCATGCTTTGGACCAGTGTGCGGAGGGGAGGTCCTTCACAAATTGGAAGTCCAAAGTGAGCAAGACGCCATTTTATCCATTTTATTTACCTGTACATTCGTCCTAGTGTAGTGGCTAGTCTAGTAGTACTCACACTTCTTGTTATTTATTTGTGTACACAGATGCCGCCTGAGTTGATGGACAAGTTGGATGGTAAAAGGAAGGCCTACCCAGAAAACACATTGGGTTTGTTGCGCTTCATACGCAACCTTCATGAGCACTAGTAAGACATATTAATAGTTTAGTCTAAAAACATGTACATTCACTTTATTTACTCTCTTACCATTGAAGGTGGTTAAATATTGTGTCTCTCTCTCTCTCTCTCTGAAGCACTGAGGACGCAGATTCTGTTGACATGATGACAATGTTCCCTGATCTCTTTGGATGCGTCTACAAGTTTGCGAAGAAAATGGAGTGGAATTCAAGGAATAGTCTGAAGAAAACGTTTCACAGAGAAGATGTAAGATAATGATTCTGACATTTGGAAGATTAACACTGACTAACTTCTGAAATCTTGGTTTGACTTTTCTGTTGCCATTTAAATGACTCACTAGTGTAAGTGTTAGATGATTGATAAACTGTAAACTGAATGTTCTTTCAAGGAAATCAAGAGGCTACGCAGCCCTTTGCCTCTGATTGCCTACTTGGTGTTTTGGCCATTTTCTTACATCATTATAACAGCACTTATCTTATAAGCTTACATGAAATATATAACATATTTTTATTACAATATGAAATGTAACAATACTTCGTAATATTATTCAATTTGCCTCAGTTTATTCATGGTTTGTTTACTGTATGTATAATAGCAGTGACACATACTGTACATACATAGACCTTCTTTGTTGAAAAGTCTTGAAACGAGCTGAATCTATTAATAAAGTGTGCCTCTTTCTTCACTCTGTACAACAACCCTCTTAGTTCATGGAAACATCAAAGATTTACAACATATACTGTTGAAGTCGGAAGTTTACATACACCTTAGCCAAATACATTTAAAGTCAGTTTTTCACAATTCCTGACATTTAATCCTAGTAAAAATCCCCTGTCTTAGGTCAGTTAGGATCACCACTTTATTTTAAGAATGTGAAATGTCAGAATAATAGTAAAGAGAATGATTTATTTCAGCTTTAATTTCTTTCATCACATTCCCAGTGGGTCAGAAGTTTACATGCACTCAATTAGTATTTGGTAGCATTGCCTTTAAATTGTTTAACTTGGGTCAAACATTTCGGGTAGCCTTCCACAAGCATCCCATAATAAGTTGGGTGAATTTTGGTCCATTCCTCCTGACAGAGCTGGTGTAACTGAACCAGGTGTGTAGGCCTCCTTGCTAGCACATGCTTTTTCAGTTCTGCCCACAAATTTTCTTTTGAGGTCAGGGCTTTGTGATGGCTACTCCAATACCTTGACTTTCTTGTCTTTAATCCATTTTGACACAACTTTGGAAGTATGCTTGGGGTCATTGTCCATTTGGAAGACCCATTTGCAACCAAGCTTTAACTTCCTTACTGATTTCTTGAGATGTTGCTTCAATATATCCACATCATTTTCCTTCTTTATGGTGCCATCTATTTTGTGAAGTGCACCAGTCCCTCCTGCAGCAACGCACCCCCACAACATGATGCTGCCACTCCTGTGCTTCACAGTTGGGATGGTGTTCTTCGGCTTGCAAACGACCCCCTTTTTCCTCCAAACATAACGATGGTCATTATGGCCAAACAGTTCTATTTTTGTTTCATCAGACCAGAGAACATTTCTCCAAAAAGTATGATCTTTGTCCCCATGTGCAGTTGCAAACCGTAGTCTGGCTTTTTTTATGGCGGTTTTGGAGCAGTGGCTTCTTCCTTGCTGAGCGTTCTTTCAGGTTATGTCGATATAGGACTCGTTTTACTGTGGATATAGATACTTTTGTACCCGTTTCCTCCAGCATCTTCACAAGGTCCTTTGCTGTTGTTCTGGGATTGATTTGCACTTTTCGCACCAAAGTACGTTCATCTCTAGGAGACAGAACGCATCTCCTTCCTGAGTGGTATGACGGCTGCGTGGTCCCATGGTGTTTATACTTGCGTACTATTTTTGTATAGACAAACGTGGTACCTTCAGGCGTTTGTAAATTGCTCCCAAGGATGAACCAGACTTGTGGAGGTCTACAATTCTTGGTTGATTTCTCTTGATTTTCCCATGATGTCAAGCAAAGAGGCACTGAGTTTGAAGGTATGCCTTGAAACACATTCACAGGTACACCTCCAATTGACTAAAATTATGTCAATTAGCCTATCAGAGGCTTCTAAAGCCATGACATAATTTTCTGGAATTTTCCAGGTTGTTTAAAGGCACAGTCAACTTAGTGTATGTAAGCTTCTGACCCACTGGAATTGTGATACAGTGAATTTTAAGTGAAATAATATGTTTGTAAACAATTGTTGGAAAAATTACTTGTGTCATGCACAAAGTAGATGTCCTAACTGACTTGCCAAAACTATAGTTTGTTAACAAGAAATTTGTGGAGTGGTTGAAAAACGAGTTTGAATGACTCCAACCTAAGTGTATGTAAACTTCCGACTTCAACTGTAGTTGAACATCAACAGGTCCATGTTTGTCCTCGTCTGAAATGTTGTCATCAATTCACAGCAACGCACTGATTTTAACACAACACCGTGACAACCAACTCCTGTGGAAACCAGCCCTGCCATCCCATACACAAAGCTATAGGGCATTTCTCAGATTCAGATCCACTAGCAACTAAGCTACTAAACAGTAACTGTTTGAAAATAATATCCAATCTGTATTCTTAATGAGTGCTAATTACATACTCTCCTCTATGTTAATTGCCTTTTCTAATGGTCTTTATTAGGCCTGTGTTCCCTTAGACTGAGTACTCATGCTACTCAAGTAAAAAAAAAAAAAAAAAAAGCCAGCTGGTTTGCCACAAGCTAATAGCTAACCACTGCTAATATCAATGCAACAAACATTCCATGTCGATGGACTAAACTGTGCTTCCAGCAGTACATTATGAGCACTGAGCTGATCTAACGCTCACCCAAGTCAATTTGCATTCGCATTACCCTCAGGCCTCTGTGGAAACATGTACCCGGTGCTGCCGTTAGCCTCAGGGCCTCACCTGTCACACTATCCAGACAGCGTCAGGAAGCCCCAGCAGCTCCAACTCTAGCCCCAGGCTGCTCCCCCGGCCTGTACTGACAAGCTGCTTTCTCACCTCTCTGATGGCACATCAAGTAAGTCGTGTGGAAGGAATTGCATTATTATATTTGTGTGATTCCTGCTCACACCTTTTCCTGTGTGTTTGTGTGTGTGTCTTTTTATATATGTGTGTGTGTGTGTGTATGTTTGCACACTTGCAAGCTTGTAATGTGTACAGAATGTACGTATGTGTGTGTATGTATAGGTTATTTGTGGGTGTGTGTGTACGCGTTCACACATTTGTGTGTGTGTTTGTCTGTGTTTATGAGTTCATACATCTGTGTGTGTGTGTGTACATGTAAGTGTGTGTGTGTTTGTTTGTGTGTGTGTGGTCTGAATTTCAGAGGGAGTGTGCCAGATAAAGCTGATGCAGAGCCACAGAGCTCAGACTGGGAGGTGAGACTGGGAGGTGAGCCACAGTGCAGAGCTGAGACTGGGAGATATTTACTGTTGCCAGGATCCAGAGACCTACTGTCTGTCTGTCTGCCAGCTAAGACTAACAAGTGAATGCAGTCATCCTTTCTCTCTCATGGTCAAGTACAGTGATACATCCTATTAGCTCTGTGGACACACAAACCCCCTAGAAATAGCATTTGACCTTGAGGGGACTAACAAAATGTTCCCAGTTGATACATTTTTTGTTTGTCTACTATTGTTGTGGGGACTTCTGGTCCCCACAAATATAGTTAAACACACACACACACAGACAGAGAGGAACCTTTATGGGGTGTGGGGAAGAAAGACTGTCAGTTACTGACGTGGTACAGTGTGTGGCATGAGAAGAAGCATATACTATGTTACACTCTACCATAAATGATGTCGTTCATTACTCCAGCCCCTGGATCATGCAGGACAGACACAGTGAATAAGCTAATACTTAATCCCTGCTATCAATGGTATCGAGGTGATGTTATTCCATAGTGATAACAAAGACGTGTATTTAATATGCAGGCTTTAATGAGTTAGAATTCCACAGTAAGAATCAGGTTAAGTTAGTAATAGGATCCATCTGGTGTGTGTGTGTATGTTTACATGTTGTGTCTGCTGCATTGCTCCCAGTAGGTTACAACCTGTTCTAGTCACTGGGCTGTATTTCAGGGCTCCGACTGGTGCTTCCACAGGGTTTGGATCCCTGATTTATTTCAGGGCTCCGACTGGTGCTTCCACAGGGTGTGGATCCCTAATGAAGGGGGAAATTTGTGCTTGGTAAGCATGGCAGGATTTACGACCCTTGTCTGAAGTGACAAGGGATATAAATAAGCACTCTGGAGGGACCGCTTCACATGGGGAATTATGGCCCTCCCAACATGAGTGTGTGTGCGTGTGCGTGTGCGTGTGTGAGAGAGAGAGAGAGAAAAAGTTTGTGTGCTTACCTTTCTATGTGCTACCATCCATGGAATGCCACAATGTTGTTTGACTCTCAGCCATTCTCCATTTGAGCAAACAGACTGCCTTATTACAAGTTGGTCAGGTCTTCATTGGCCCTTGTCTACTCCTTAGCAATTACACTTAAATGTCTCTTTTATTATTTATTTAACCAGGCAAGTCAGTTCAGAACAAATTCTTATTTATACTTTATTCACGGGTTTGGCCTACCCCGGGCAAAACCCAGACAACGCTGGACCAATTGTGTGCCGCCCTATGGGATTCCAAATCACGGCCGGATGTGATACAGCCTGGAATCGAACCAGGGACTGTAGTGATGCCTCTTACACTGAGATGCAGTGCCTTAGACCCCTGCGCTACTCGGGGGCCCAGTGCTGTCAGAGTGGGAGGAATAATTGAAATAAAAAGTGAAACCTAAAGATCTAAATGTCAGATGGAAAAAGCAGATTTGTCCATTAGTTTTAGGGCAGGGCTATGGCTATCATCACTGATGACAAACATTACAACCCATCTAATGGATTACACCACTGACTTCCTAATCACAGAGAGACATGGTGTTCCCTTGGAGATACAGGATGTACTGTACCTAGCTGCAACAGACATTTTTAGACCCAGACACACCGATTACTTTTCTGATGTGTGTGTGTGCGTGCGTGCGTGCGTGCGTGTAGGTTCCGAAATGAACAAGCGCCAAATGCGGGTAGATTTTCCGTTTGGCGAGTAAATCTCAGAAGGCTATCCGCCACATTGGCGAGTAAACGTTTGTACCAAAATAGTAATGTAATAAAATATCTGGCATGATGGCTCAGAGGAAATGACTCATGTTTGCCAGCCACAGACCGTCTCTAGTGCTCCTAGTTTCATGGCACTGTTTACCATACGGGACATCAGCTACCCGACATTGCTAACTTGCCACGGGTCTGCTGCTAGCTACTGTTCATTAAATAGCTGTTATGTGGCAACATTTACCTGGAGTAAGCCAACCTTTGAAATGAAAACCCACCTACGAAAAGGTGGACGAATCACATAAAAAAATAAAGTTTTGTGAGAAATGGAGGTTTGGAGATAAAGGAGTTTCAAGAGGTTGGCTACAGTATAAGGCTGAGGCTGTGGTGATGAGTTGTTATATCTGTCGCCAGAATGCTAAAGATAAAAACAGAAACAACTCATTTGTCATCGGAAATAAAACAATGAAGCTGGAGTACATTTGTGACCATGAACACAGCAAGTGTCACATTGCCTGCGAGTCTGTGTCCCGGACTCAATCGGAGCCTCTCCTCTGTGATGGCGCTAATGGTAATGTCAGAGCAGACCAGCATGAAGATGAAGATACTGTTTAGGACTGTACATGCCATTGGCAAGAAGGAGAGACCACTTTCTGACTTGGAGTGGATGTGTGAGTAAGTGAAAATGTTGTGACTCTTGTAGCTTGACTGGTACTTTTGTAGCCAGTTTTTACAAGTCTATTTAACAGACGTGGTCCAGTACTGCAGGTTATTTCTCCGCTTTTGATAAGTTTCAATTCACCTCAGAATAGTGTATAAATACTATTGAATTCATTTGATGTTTATTTTTGCAGTTTGGATGGGGAAAAAGGAATCGCTGTGGGCTCAACATATAGAAATGAGAAGCCAAAGAGTTTATGCCCCATATTGCAGATGTGGAGAGAAACAACATCAGAGAGAATCTGAAAAACACAACATTTCTCTCCATCATGTGAGATGGTTCCACAGACAGTTCTGTGAAAGAGGAAGAGTTAGTTTGTCAGATTCTGTCACAAGGGCAAGATCGAGTCGAAGTTTGTTGGCATCAAGTCGGTGGAGAAGGCAGACGTGGCACAGATAAGCAACGCCATCAGTGCCATCATGGAGGGAGTGTGTGATGAGTGTGGGAGCAAGTTGGTCGCTCTGGGAACAGATGGAGCTGCTGTGATGACCGGAGCCAAGAATGGTGTGGTCAGCCGGCTGAAGGGGGACAGGGCCTACAGACAGGGCCTACATCATCAGCATCCACTGTATGGCACACCGCCTTGAACTGACCTTTCCTGATGCCATCCGGTTCAGCGTGATGTTTCAGAAAGTAGAAGACCTCCTCGGTGGACTCTACACCTTCTACCACAGCAGTCCACTGAACAGGGCAAACCTGGTAAACAGCTTCCATCTACCACACCAGTCTACTGAACAGGGCAAACCTGGTAAACAGCTTCCAGGCTCTTGGGCACACACCACTGGTGCTCACCAGAATTGGTAGGACACCTATTGCCTGAACTGGACCACTTCCTGCGAGGTTACCAGGGGCGTGTCCAGCACCTGGAACAGGTAGTGGCTCTAGATTGCCATGTTAAGTACTCCAGAAGTCATCAATATGTAACATCCAGTAAATAACTACACAGTTACATGTTTGCATGTTTCAATGCTTTATGCACTGACAAAATGTGCCATATCTAATATAGTGGTTTTTAGACAGCAATTAATTGTCTATTTGTATGTCTTTGTTCTTGATGTATTTCAGATTCAATCTGCTGATGCCCAAAATGTCTGATGTGTCCAGCAGGCCAACGCCAGTAAATACTACAGTACTACGACGGAGGCTGTTGTTATCGGCTTCTGGGGCTTCCTGCATGACACACTAACACACCTGAGCAGCCTGTCTGCCTGTCTGCAGAGGTCCACCATCATCATAGCAGAAGCCCACAGCTCCTTGTGCTCAACACAGGCATTACTTAAGAAGTACAAAACCAGGTATGTTTATTTAAGCTGCAATAAGAAATACTTACCTTAAGAGAATTAAGAGAAAGGATTACGTCAATAAGGGAGGGAGAGAGAGTGAGTGAGGGTGTGTTGTAAAGGAAAATTCTGAAAGGATGGTAAAATTAGCTTTTTATCATCAGAGAAGGGCCCATGATGAAGGCCATAATGGCCAACAGATATGAGGGAATTTCGCTGACCAGAGATGACAGTAAGACCCTCGTCACATCACAGGACAAAATGCTTGACAGGCTAGTGGAGAGTATGACTGACAGGTTCCAGGACACCAGTGTAGGAGTCCTGTGTGCCACCAAGCTGGTCAGCTTCCCCAACTGGCCAGAGTCAGGAGATGCAGCAGCAGGTTACTTTATGTTTTGTATTACAGGGCAGTCAGGTTGGGTTCAGGCTCATGTTTATACTTTGAGAATTAAAACGGCATGATGCTTGTTGGAATGTAATGTATACAAGTATTCTAGATTTTGGTGACACTGAACTGGAAACCCTGGTGGACCACTTCAAGCCTGTCCAGGAGACCACTGGCATCCATGTTGAAAGGATCCCTGACCAGTGGACTGTCCTGAAGGTGCTGATGTACTAAGAGCCCCAGTCGCTGCAGAAGACGTCCTGGTTCCGTGTCAAGAGGAGCCATCAGCATTCCTGCCCTGACTTGCTGGCATTGGCTGACCTGTGTGTGTGTGTGTGTGTGTGTGTGTGTGTGTGTGTGTGTGTGTGTGTGTGTGCGCGTGTGCGTGTGCGTGTGCGCGTGCGTGCGTGCGTGCGTGTGACACACACCTCTGGCGTGTTGTAGAGAGCGAGGACACATCTTATGGCATGCCACAGCAGGCCTCATGTCTACTCTAGAGTCACTCAATAGTGCCACTTTTCAGATGGTGGTTTCTATAGAATCAGGAATTAGAATAGTCATTTAATAGGATCTTTATTGAGTAAATGGAATGACATCATGAACATGGTTTTAATGTGTTTGATACTATTCCATTCCACTCCATTCCATCCCTTAAAGTCCATTCCATCCCTTATACTCCATTCCATCCCTTACACTCCATTCCATCCCTTACACTCCATTCCATCCCTTACAGTCCATTCCATCCCTTACAGTCCATTCCATCCCTTACACTCCATTACATCCCTTACAGTCCATTCCATCACTTAAAGTCCATTCCATCCCTTACACTCCATTCCATCCCTTACACGCTGTTCCATCCACTACACTCCATTCCATCCGTTACACTCCATTCCATCCATTACACTCAATTCCATCCATTCCACTCCATTCCATCCATTCCACTCCATTCCATCCATTACACTCAATTCCATCCATTCCACTCCATTCCATCCATTACACTCCATTCCATCCATTACACTCCATTCCATCCCTTACACTCCGTTCCATCTACTACACTCCATTCCATCAATTACACTCCATTCCATCCATCAATTACACTCCATTCCATCCAGTACACTCCATTCCATCCATTACACCCCATTCCATCCATTACACTCCATTCCATCCATTCAATCCATTCCATCCATTACACTCCATTCCATCCATCCATTACACTCCATTCCATCCATCCATTACACTCGGTTCCATCCATTATACTCTGTTCCATCCATTCAACTCCATTTCATCCATTCCATCCATTACACTCCATTCCATCCATCCATCCATTACACTCCATTCCATCCATTATACTCCATTCCATCCATTACACTCCATTCCATCCATTATACTCCATTCCATCCATTACACTTCATTCCATCCATTCAACTCCATTCCATCCATTCAACTCCATTCCATCCATTATACTCCATTCCATCCATTATACTCCATTCCATTCATTATACTCACTTCCATTCCTTACACTCCATTCCATCCATTGTACTCCATTCCATCCATTGTACTCCATTCCACTGTACTCCATTCCACATTCCACTGGTTGATTCCCATTGATGTGTTCCATAGGCTACATAAACTGTGTGTTAATGTTGACTTTTCTAGTTGACATGAACAGCTATGCAAGCACAATTCAGCTGTAGTCAGACAAGCTAAGTGGGTGCATGGTGGCAATTCAAATCAAAGTGTATTGGTTTTGTAGTACACAGTTTTGTAGATGTTATCTCAGGTGCAGCAAAATGCTTATGTTTCTAGCTCCAACAATGCAGTAACATCTAGCAATACAATACCAATGCAGTAATATCTAGCAATACAATACCAATGCAGTAATATCTAGCAATACAATACCAATGCAGTAACATCTAGCAATACAATACCAATGCAGTAACATCTAGCAATACAATACCAATGCAGTAATATCTAGCAATACAATACCAATGCAGTAACATCTAGCAATACAATACCAATGCAGTAACATCTAGCAATACAATACCAATGCAGTAATATCTAGCAATACAATAACAATGCAGTAATATCTAGCAATACAATACCAATGCAGTAATATCTAGCAATACAATACCAATGCAGTAACATCTAGCAATACAATACCAATGCAGTAATATCTAGCAATACAATAACAATGCAGTAATATCTAGCAATACAATACCAATGCAGTAACATCTAGCAATACAATACCAATGCAGTAACATCTAGCGATACAATACCAATGCAGTAACATCTAGCAATACAATACCAATGCAGTAACATCTAGCAATACAATACCAATGCAGTAATATCTAGCAATACAATACCAATGCAGTAACATCTAGCAATACAATACCAATGCAGTAATGTCTAGCAATACAATACCAATGCAGTAACATCTAGCAATACAATACCAATGCAGTAACATCTAGCAATACAATACCAATGCAGTAACATCTAGCAATACAATACCAATGCAGTAACATCTAGCAATACAATACCAATGCAGTAATATCTAGCAATACAATAACAATGCACACACAGTCAAACTTTTTTTTAAATAACAAGAAATGAAGACATGTCAGAATGAGCAATGTTAGAGTCTGTAATATATATATATATATATATATATATATATATATATATATATATATATATATATATATATATATATATATATATATATATACACTACAGTTCAAAAGTTTGGGGTCACTTAGAAATGTTTTTGAAAGATTTGGTCCATTAAAATACACAAATATGGTCCATTAAAATAACATCAAATTGATCAGAAATACAATGTAGATATTGTTAATGTTGTAAATTACTATTGTAGCTGGAAACAGCAGATTTTGAATGGAATATCTACATAGGCGTACAGAGGCCCATAATCAGCAACTATCACTCCTGTGTTCAAATGGCACGTTGTGTTAGCGAATACAAGTTTATCATTTTAAAAGGCTAATTGATCATTAGAAAACCCTTTTGCAATTATGTTAGCAAAGCTGAAAACGATTGTTCTGATTAAAGAAGCAATTAAACTGGCCTTCTTTAGACTAGTTGAGAATCTGGATTATCAGCATTTGTGGGTTCGATTACAGGCTCAAAATGGCCAGAAATAAAGCATTTTCTTCTGAAACTCGTCAGTCTATTCTTGTTCTGAGAAATTAAGGCTATTCCATGCGAGAAATTTTCAAGAAACTGAAGATCTAGTACAACGCTGTGTACTACTCCCTTCACAGAACAGCGCAAGCTGGATCTAACCAGAAAATAAATAGTGGGAAGCCCCGGTGCACAACTGAGCAAGAGGACATCTTTTTGAGAAACATATACCTCACAAGTCCTCAACTGGCAGCTTCATTAAATAGTACCCGCAAAACACCAGTCTCAACGTCAACATTGAAGAGGTGACTCAGGGAAGTGACCCCAAACTTTTGAACGGTAGTGTAAATAGATACTATACCAGTCAAAGGTTTGGACACCTAAACTCATCAAGGGTTGAATCCTAAGCAACCTGCATGCACATTGTTTGAAGTAGAATAAACCAACATAGCTACTGTAGTAGGTCAAAGCTGTGTGCTGTAAAACCTTGGTAGAGCATGGGTGCTCATGTGCATTTACTTTCTTTATAGGCTTCAAATGCCTACTTCTCACTTAAAACATATTTTTATATACAGACCAGTCTAAAGTTTGGACACACCTACTCATTCAAGGGTTTTTCAATATTTTTTTAACTATTTTCTACATTGTAGAATAATAGTAAAGACATCAAAACTATGAAATTACACATATGGAATCATGTAGTAACCAAAAAAAGTGTTAAACAAATCAAAATATATTTAAAATGTTAGATTTTTCAAAGTTGCCACACTTTGCCTTGATGACAGCTTTATATACTCTTGGCATTCTCTCAACCAGCTTCATGAGGTAGTCACCTGGAATTTCAATTAACAGGTGTGCCATGTTAAAAGTGAATTTGTGGAATTTCTTTCCTTCTTAATGCATTTGAGCCAATCAGTTGTGTTGTGACAAGGTAGGGGTGGTATACAGAAGATAGCCCTATTTGGTAAATGACCAAGTCCATAGTATGGTAAGAACAGCTCAAATAAGCAAAGAGATATGAAAGTCCATCATTACTTTAAGATATGAAGGTCAGTCAATACGGAAAATTTCAAGAACTTTGAAAGCTATGATGAAACTGGCTCTCATGAGGACCGCCACTGGAAAGGAAAACCCAGAGTTACCTCTGCTGCAAAAGATAAGTTCATTAGAGTTAACTGCACCTCAGATTCCAGCCCAAATAAATGCTTCACAGAGTTCAAGTAACAGACACATCTCAACATTAACTGTTCAGAGGAGAGTGTGTGAATCAGGCCTTCATGGTCAGATTGCTGCAAAGAAACTACTACTAAAGGACACCAATAATAATAAGAGACTTGCTTGGTCCAAGAAACACGAGCAATGGACATTAGACCGGTGGAAATCAGGTCCTTTGGTCTTTGAGATTTTTGGTTCCAACCGTCGTGTCTTTCTGTGACACGGAGTAGGTGAACGGATGATCTCTGCATGTGTGGTTCCCACCGTGAAGCATGGAGGAGGAGGTGTGATGGTGTGGGGGTGATTTGCTGGTGACACTGTCAGTGATTTATTTAGAAATCAGGGCACACTTAACCAGCATGGCTACTGTATCACAGCATTCTGCAGTGATACGCCATCCCATCTGATTTGCGCTTAGTTGAACTTTCATTTGTTTTTCAAAAGGACAATGACCCAAAACCCACCTCCAGGCTGAGTAAGGGCTATTTGACCAAGGATAGTGATAAAGTGCTGCATCAGATGACCTGGCCTCCACAATCACCCGACCTCAACCCAATTGAGATGGCTTGGGATGAGTTGGACCGCAGAGTGAGGAAAAGCAGCCAACAAGTGCTCAGCATATGTGGGAACTCCTTCAAGACTGTTGGAAAAGCATTCCTCATGAAGCTGGTTGAGAGAATGCCAAGAGTGTGCAAAGCTGTCATCAAGGCAAATGGTGGCTACTTTGAAGAATCTAAAATATATTTAGATTTTTTAAAACACTTTTTTGGTTACTACATGATTCCATATGTGTTATTTCATAGTTTTGATGTCTTCACTATTATTCTACAATGTAGAAAATACTAAAAATAAAGAAAACCCTTGAATGAATAGGTGTGTCCAAACTGTTGACTGGTACTGTATATATATATATATATATATATATATATATATATATATATATATATGAAGAGCCCTTCTTTGTCTAAACCCAGTCAGCATCATTCACACCCTCTTAAGCCTTATCCCCACCAATCTCTGTAAGGATTCACATGTGAGGCCATGTGCTAAACAGAGTGAGTAGTGAAGTAAACAACCGCAGATTTCAAGTTTTGACCCTTTCCACTGAGGCCCCTTTCGATGTGATGGGGGTGTGCTCTCTCTGCTGTCTCCCTTAGTCCACGATCATCTCCTTTATTTTGTTGGTGTTGAGGGAGAGGTTATTTTCCTGACACCACTCCGCCAGGGCACTCACCTCTTACCCTGTAGGTTGTCTCGTCGTTGTTGGTAATCAGGCCTATCACTGTTGTGTTGTCAGCAAACTTGATGATTGAGTTGGAGACGTGCGTGGCCACACAGCAATGGGTGAACAGGGAGTACAGGAGGGGGCTGAGCATGCACCCCTGTGTTGATGATCAGATGACCAGCGTCTTGGATCTTATTGGAGGTTAAAACAGGAAGTTATTGAGTTATTGCGTGTTTTTATTCCGGTGTCCCTTCTGTAATCAGGCACCTCGTTCTGTATGAACTTATTCTCCGCGTCACACTGAAACGTTTCATCCATGGTGTTACTCTCACCAGGCCGGCACACTTATCCTCCTGTTTACTTTGGACCTGTAGTCTGGGGTGTAACAACAGCACTCCATATTTCCTCCAGCTGTGAAGAGGGGAAGTCATGAACATGTCAGTGGTTCCACTTAATTAACCGTGTTTTCCTTCGCTACGCCACATGACGCAGAGTACCTTCAGAAAGTATTCACACCTCTTGATATATTACACATTTTCTTGTTCCAGCCTGAATTCAAAATGGATTGAATAGTTTTTCCCCTCCTCACCCATCTACACACAATACCACATAGTGACATCACAATACCACATAGTGACATCACAATACCACATAGTGACATCACAATACCACATAGTGACATCACAATACCACATAGTGACAAAGTAAAAACATTGTTGTTTTTTTCTTCTTAAAAATGGAATACAGAAATATCTCATTAACATAAGTATTCACACCCCTGAATCAATACATGTTAGAATCACCATTGGCAGTGATTACAACTGTGAGTGTTTCTGGGTAAGTCTCTAAGAGCTTTCCACACCTGAATTGTACAATATTTGCCCATTATTCCTTTCAAAATACTTCAAGCTCTGGCAAATTGGTTGTTGATCATTGCTAGACAACCATTTTCAGGTCTTGCGATAGATTTTCAAGCAGATCTAAGTCAAAACTGTAACTTGCCCACTCAGGAACATTCACTGTCTTATTGGTAAGCAACTCCAGTGTAGATTTGGCCTTGTGTTTTAGGTTATTGTCCTGCTGAAAGGTGAATTCATCTACCAGTTTCTGATGGAAAGCAGACTCAACCAGGTTTTCCTCCAGGATTTTGCTTGTGCTTAGCTCTGTTTATTTTTTATCCTCAAAAACTTTATCCTCAAAAACAGAATTAACAATTACAAGTGTACCCATAACATGATGCAGCCACCAATATGCTTGAAAATATGGAGAGTGGCGCTCAGTAATGTGTTGTATTGGATTTGCCCCAAACATAACACCTTGTATTCAGGACAAAAAGTGAATTGCTTTGCCATATTTTATGCAGTATTACTTTAGTGCCTTGTTGCAAACAGGATGCATGTTTTGGAAAATGTTTTTTCTGTATAAGCTTCCTTCTTTTCACTCTGTCATTTAGGTTAAGGTATTGTGGAGTAACTACAATGTTGTTGATCCAACCTCAGTTTTCTCCCATAACAGCCATTAAGCTCTGTAACTGTTTTGAAGTCACCATTGACTTCATGTTGAAACCCCTGTGCAGTAACCGAGTTAGGAAGGACGCCTGTATCTTTGTAGTGACTGGGTGTATTGATACACCATCCAAAGGGAAATAAATAACTTCACCGTGCTCAAAGGGATATTCAATGTCTACCAATCAGTGCCCTTCTTTGCGAGGTATTGGAAAATCTCCCTGGTCTTTGTGGTTGAATCTGTGTTTGAAATTCACTACTCAACTGAGCGACCTTACAGATAATTGTATGTGTGGCACACAGAGATGAGGTAGTCATTCAAAAATCATGTTAAACACTAGTATTGCACAGAGAGTGAGTCCATGCAACTTATTATGTGACTTGTTAAGCACATTTTTACTCCTGAACATATTTAGGCCATAACAAAGGGGTTTAATACTTATTGACTCAAGACATTTCAGCTTTCGATTATTTAGTACAAATTTCAAAAAACAAAATTCCACTTTGACATTATGGGGCATTATGTTAAGGCCAATGACAAAACAATCTACATGTATTACATTTTAAGTTCAGGCTGTAACAGAACAAAATGTGTAAAAAGTCAAGGGGTTGTGAATACTTTCTGAAGGCGCAGTATTTAATATTAAACAGGATACAACCTGATCCAATAACCTTTTCCCCCCTCTCCCCTCGCCCTCCCACGGGTTGAGAGAGAAAGAGCAAGAGCAATGTGTGGTGGAAAAGACATATCATGTAAGTTCCCAAAAGTTTCAAAACATTTATATATTCCACCAGTCTGCTAGCATCGGGGAATAGATCTAATTTTCGGAGAGGAAATTGACGCTCCGACCATGAAATTAACCTCTCATTAATCATGGACTAGATTTGGAAGTTCGCAAATTGATTTTTGTTGAGTCCACACAGACATCGCTGCCTAAACCAACCTCTCAGTAAACGTCTCCGTGTTCTCTTAATTCCATTTGGCCCAGTTTGTGGCTCGGCACACGGCCGTCTCAATTGAGAGCATGGGCATTAGTCTTCCCCCTCGGAGAGTGACTTCATCAGATTGGTTCCCTCATGACATTCTGTTCCCTTGCAGATTCCTAGACAGCCACCTGTTCCACTCAGAATCATTACCAAACCATTAACATCCAACACAGCTACACAGCTCCATTCAAAGTCCTCATTATCATTCAGTATTTTCCCTCATATTTCATAAATCCACATTTCAGGGCCAATTCAGACTCGTTCATGCATGGCCGAATGGGGGATTTTTCCACAGGCCAGGGCCAGAAGACATAGCTGTTAAGAGTGTATTGTCAGGGCCGAGGTGGATGAAGTTTTCTGTCTCTTTCTGACAGGGAAGATTTGTTCTCCTGCAGGGAGAAGGGCTCCAGTCTACTGTTCTATTGTCCCTCAGCTGACAGCCCTCCTTACAGCCTGCTTACATCCAGCCCCAAACCTGAGCCAAAGACAGCTCACTGTCTGTCAGCAATACAGCTCGGACCTGTCCAATTATGACCCTACCGAGTAACACATTATAACCCCAATCCATTATGGTAATATATATACAAATAACACATTATAACCCCAATCCATTATGGTAATATCAATATAAATAACACATTATAACCCCAATCCATTACGGTAATATCAATATAAATAACACATTATAACCCCAATCCATTACAGTAATATCAATACAAATAACACATTATAACCCCAATCCATTACAGTACTATCAATACAAATAACACATTATAACCCCAATCCATTATGGTACTGATCAATATAAATAACACATTATAACCCCAATCATTATAGTAATATCAATACAAATAACACATTATAACCCCAATCCATTACAGTACTGATAATATAAATAACACATTATAACCCCAATCCATTACAGTAATATCAATACAAATAACACATTATAACCCCAATCCATTATAGTACTGATAATATAAATAACACATTATAACCCCAATCTATTATGGTAATATCAATACAAATAACACATTATAACCCCAATCCATTACAGTACTGATAATATAAATAACACATTATAACCCCAATCCATTATAGTACTGATAATATAAATAACACATTATAACCCCAATCCATTATGGTACTGATAATATAAATAACACATTATAACCCCAATCCATTATAGTACTGATAATATAAATAACACATTATAACCCCAATCTATTATGGTAATATCAATACAAATAACACATTATAACCCAAATCCATTATAGTACTGATAATATAAATAACACATTATAACCCCAATCCATTATGGTACTGATAATATAAATAACACATTATAACCCCAATCTATTATGGTAATATCAATACAAATAACACATTATAACCCCAATCCATTACAGTACTGATAATATAAATAACACGTTATAACCCCAATCCATTACAGTAATATCAATACAAATAACACATTATAACCCCAATCCATTATAGTACTGATAATATAAATAACACATTATAACCCCAATCTATTATGGTAATATCAATACAAATAACACATTATAACCCCAATCCATTACAGTACTATCAATACAAATAACACATTATAACCCCAATCATTATAGTACTGATAATATAAATAACACATTATAACCCCAATCTATTATGGTAATATCAATACAAATAACACATTATAACCCCAATCCATTACAGTACTATCAATACAAATAACACGTTATAACCCCAATCCATTACAGTAATATCAATACAAATAACACATTATAACCCCAATCCATTATAGTACTGATAATATAAATAACACATTATAACCCCAATCTATTATGGTAATATCAATACAAATAACACATTATAACCCCAATCCATTATAGTACTGATAATATAAATAACACATTATAACCCCAATCCATTATGGTACTGATAATATAAATAACACATTATAACCCCAATCTATTATGGTAATATCAATACAAATAACACATTATAACCCCAATCCATTACAGTACTGATAATATAAATAACACGTTATAACCCCAATCCATTACAGTAATATCAATACAAATAACACATTATAACCCCAATCCATTATAGTACTGATAATATAAATAACACATTATAACCCCAATCCATTATGGTACTGATAATATAAATAACACATTATAACCCCAATCCATTATAGTACTGATAATACAAATAACACATTATAACCCCAATCCATTACAGTACTGATAATATAAATAACACATTATAACCCCAATCCATTATAGTACTGATAATATAAATAACACATTATAACCCCAATCCATTATAGTACTGATAATATAAATAACACATTATAACCCCAATCTATTATGGTAATATCAATACAAATAACACATTATAACCCCAATCCATTACAGTACTGATAATATAAATAACACGTTATAACCCCAATCTATTATGGTAATATCAATACAAATAACACATTATAACCCCAATCCATTACAGTACTGATAATATAAATAACACGTTATAACCCCAATCCATTACAGTACTGAAAATAGAAATACATTTATATTCAATACTGTACTGGACCATGTATTTATATTACTCCGTAGAGTAGAGGGGGGGGGGGGGGGGGGGGGGGTTGTGTGTGTCTGTGTGTGTTTATTTGTGCGGTGCATGCGTCTGAATGTGATTGTGTGTGTTTGTAATTAACCAAAATATCTTCTTTATGTGTCTAACACGTGCCCAATAACAGGCTCTTATTTCTTATTTCCAGCAATGGCCCTGGACTAAGAGGCGAAGCGATCCGGCCAGTCTGATTACAATGTCGTTGCCATGCTAATCTTCATTAGGACAGCTAATTGGTTGGCTGCTGAGGAAGTTTCCCAGCCACTCGGCACCATGGGAGCCCAGAGGACTGTGGGACAGGGACTGCAGGCGTCCAGATGACTCTGAGGATTATGGGTAATCCCTCTCGTAAAACCACTGACAGAGACTGTTTGGACGGAGACAAAAAGGCAAGTGGAAGAAAGTGATTTGTCACTGTAATTTTATCTGTCTCCTGGCGGCCAGTGTGGTGTGGTGTGGAAGCTGCTGGATAAAAGTGAGGGCCAAAGAGCAGCCTTCATTTGAAGAAGTGTGAATGCAGAGGGGAGGGAAGGAGAGAGAGGGACACTGCAGAGAGACCAGGAAGAGAAAGGAGGTGTATGCTCACCCAGGAACATATCAGTGTGTATCCACACATACTGTTCAATGTGTGCAACAGTAACATATCTCAGGAAGGACATTCACCTATCTGGTAACACTGGGTGTGTGTGCCTGCGTGTGTGTCCCATATCTATCCCTGAATACTCAGTATGTGTATAAATCCTGACCACCAGTGGTGCAGTCGTCTAAAACACTGCATCTCAGTGCAAGAGGCGTCACTGCAGTCCCTGGTTCAAATCCAGGCAGCATCACATCCAGCTGTGACTGGGAGTCCCACAATGCGGTGCACAATTGGCCCAGTGTTGTCTGGGGTAGGCCGTCATTGTAAATAAGAATTTGTTCTTAATTTAAAACTGACTTTCCTAGTTAAATAAAGGTTAAATGACCACCACAGCATGTAAATGTCTCATTCATAGCCAGCAAAAACCAGCACGCTCAGTCACAGGAAGAAAGACCCAGACAGACATTTATTACACCCATTCCAGAAGGACAACACTGTGGTCGAGCCCCAACAACCATCTTGTCCTCTCTGCCAACATTTAGGAGAGATAACAGGAGGAGAGATAACAGGAGGAGAGATAAAGGAAAAACAGTTTGATGACACAGACAGCATTAATTATGTAGCGCTGGCAACCAATGAAAGCTGGTTCTGCTGAACCCCTGACAAGTTCTGGATAAAAGAGTGATGACGATTAGTTAAATCACGGAGGAACCCGGACAATGCATAAGAGATTAGTTTTCTTGTTGGCCTTGTGGAGGAGGCGGGGCCAGATGCCATACACTTCAACCCACCAATCATTCCTCCACTCTCCAGCCCCGTGGAGATGACCACTGCCACAGACATACATTATTCTGCTGTCTGCTGCATCAACTGATACTATAATGAATTTATATTGACCTTATTATCACTAGCTGTCTGCTCCAGCCAGAGGCAGCCAGGCATACTTTCTACAAATGAAAGACGACAGTGTGTAATTCCTGAAATCTGGGTGGGGAGACAGAGTGTGAAAAGCAGGGGTGTGGGGGGTGCTGGTGTGGTTTTTGGGGATGAAGGATCTGTGTGTGTTCGGAGTGGAGGTGCAAAGGGGTGTGTGTGTGTGTTTGTGAGGTGAAGAGCAGGTAGGGTTAGTCTGATGAAATGTGAGATACTGTACCTCATACCATGAGGTGGTTCTGTTCTGTCATGTCGACATGGTGCAAACCACAGGTTACACAAGTCTGGAGGGCCCCACGCCCTTCCCTCTCTCCTCCTCCTCCCTTCTTCCAGTCCTCCTCCCCTCCCCGAAGGTACGACCTGCCAGGACTTTCTTACTGTTGGCCTTGTAATGTCATCTCAGCTGTGCACAAACAGCCCCTAACCAAACCTGACATGTATCTGTCTGTGTGTGTGTCTCACCATGAATGTCAGTGTGAGTGAGTGAGTGAGTGAGTGAGTGAGTGAGTGTGTGAATGAGTGAGTGAGTGAGTGAGTGAGTGAGTGTGTGAGTGAGTGTGTGAGTGTGTGAAGGAGTGAGTGAGTGAGTGATTGTGTGAGTGAGTGAGTGAGTGAGTGAGTGAGTGAGTGAGTGTGTGAGTGTGTGAGGGTGAGTGAGAATAAAACCACACCCACCTGTTCCTCCTCTCCACTTAGCTGACTAGCAGAGGGAGGTAAAGCTGAAGTGACTAGACATTATTATTAGTCACACAGTCAAATACGCTGACTGACGACAACAAACTGAAACACCTGTTCAACGTTACCGTTGGTCAGTCACAGGAACAGCTCTCCAGAGAGGGCCGTTGAACTTCTTCTTTCCCCTTTTGTAATTCACAACACATTAAGGAATTGGCAGAACCTCACCTGTAAATCAATCAAATGCTGCCTCACAGCACTGACAGAGCCTTCTGGCATACGTTTGAGTTTTACATTGATTCATTCAAGGTGAGTGGGTTTAATGTGTACATACTATATGTTCAATCATGTATGTGCATAATACCCACAGCACAGTGTGAGGTCTGGAAGGCCTTGGCTATGGTACTTGGTAAGGTATTATGGTAAGGCCTAACAGTTATTGTTTGAGGTACAATCTCCGAGTATAAGTGGATGAATGATGGGTTAACAACATTAGCTTAATGTTGTACATCAGAGGAAAGCCATTCACCATAAATAGACCTCCTTCTCTCTAAACTTTCTCTCACCTGTCCTCCCTGCAGTCTAACCTTCCCCGTACCTGTCCTCCCTGCAGTCTAACCTTCCCCTTACCTGTCCTCCCTGCAGTCTAACCTTCCCCTTACCTGTCTGCCCTGCAGTCTAACTTTCCCCTTACCTGTCCTCCCTGCAGTCTAACCTTCCCCTTACCTGTCCTCCCTGCAGTCTAACCTTCCCCTTACCTGTCTGCCCTGCAGTCTAACCTTCCCCTTACCTGTCCTCCCTGCAGTCTAACCTTCCCCTTACCTGTCTGCCCTGCTGTCTAACCTTCCCCTTACCTGTCTGCCCTGCAGTCTAAAATTCCCCTTACCTGTCCTCCCTGCAGTCTAACCTTCCCTTTACCTGTCCTCCCTGCAGTCTAACCTTCCCCTTACCTGTCCTCCCTGCAGTCTAACCTTCCCCTTACCTGTCCTCCCTGCAGTCTAACCTTCCCCTTACCTGTCCTCCCTGCAGTCTAACCTTCCCCTTACCTGTCCTCCCTGCAGTCTAACCTTCCCCTTACCTGTCTGCCCTGCAGTCTAACCTTCCCCTTACCTGTCCTCCCTGCAGTCTAACCTTCCCCTTACCTGTCCTCCCTGCAGTCTAACCTTCCCCTTACCTGTCCTCCCTGCAGTCTAACCTTCCCCTTACCTGTCCTCCCTGCAGTCTAATCTTCCCCTTACCTGTCCTCCCTGCAGTCTAACCTTCCCCTTACCTGTCTGCCCTGCTGTCTAACCTTCCCCTTACCTGTCTGCCCTGCAGTCTAACCTTCCCCTTACCTGTCCTCCCTGCAGTCTAACCTTCCCCTTACCTGTCCTCCCTGCAGTCTAACCTTCCCCTTACCTGTCTGCCCTGCAGTCTAACCTTCCCCTTACCTGTCCTCCCTGCAGTCTAACCTTCCCCTTACCTGTCCTCCCTGCAGTCTAACCTTCCCCTTACCTGTCTGCCCTGCAGTCTAACCTTCCCCTTACCTGTCCTCCCTGCAGTCTAACCTTCCCCCTACCTGTCTGCCCTGCAGTTTAACCTTCCCCTTACCTGTCCTCCCTGCAGTCTAACCTTCCCCTTACCTGTCCTCCCTGCAATCTAACCTTCCCCTTACCTGTCCTCCCTGCAGTCTAACCTTCCCCTTACCTGTCCTCCCTGCAGTCTAACCTTCCCCTTACCTGTCCTCCCTGCAGTCTAACCTTCCCCTTACCTGTCCTCCCTGCAGTCTAACCTTCCCCTTACCTGTCCTCCCTGCAGTCTAACCTTCCCCTTACCTGTCTGCCCTGCAGTCTAACCTTCCCCTTACCTGTCCTCCCTGCAGTCTAACCTTCCCCTTACCTGTCTGCCCTGCAGTCTAACCTTCCCCTTACCTGTCCTCCCTGCAGTCTAACCTTCCCCTTACCTGTCCTCCCTGCAGTCTAACCTTCCCCTTACCTGTCCTCCCTGCAGTCTAACCTTCCCCTTACCTGTCCTCCCTGCAGTCTAACCTTCCCCTTACCTGTCCTCCCTGCAGTCTAACCTTCCCCTTACCTGTCCTCCCTGCAGTCTAACCTTCCCCTTACCTGTCTCCCTGCAGTCTAACCTTCCCCTTACCTGTCTCCCTGCAGTCTAACCTTCCCCTTACCTGTCTGCCCTGCAGTCTAACCTTCCCCTTACCTGTCCTCCCTGCAGTCTAACCTTCCCCTTACCTGTCCTCCCTGCAGTCTAACCTTCCCCTTACCTGTCTGCCCTGCAGTCTAACCTTCCCCTTACCTGTCCTCCCTGCAGTATAACCTTCCCCTTACCTGTCCTCCCTGCAGTCTAACCTTCCCCTTACCTGTCCTCCCTGCAGTCTAACCTTCCCCTTACCTGTCTGCCCTCAGTCTAACCTTCCCCTTACCTGTCCTCCCTGTAGTCTAACCTTCCACTTACCTGTCCTCCCTGCAGTCTAACCTTCCCCTTACCTGTCTGCCCTGCAGTCTAACCTTCCCCTTACCTGTCCTCCCTGCAGTCTAACCTTCCCCTTACCTGTCCTCCCTGTAGTCTAACCTTCCCCTTACCTGTCTGCCCTGCAGTCTAACCTTCCCCTTACCTGTCCTCCCTGCAGTCTAACCTTCCCCTTACCTGTCCTCCCTGCAGTCTAACCTTCCCCTTACCTGTCCTCCCTGCAGTCTAACCTTACCCTTACCTGTCCTCCCTGTAGTCTAACCTTCCCCTTACCTGTCCTCCCTGCAGTCTAACCTTCCCCTTACCTGTCCTCCCTGTAGTCTAACCTTCCCCTTACCTGTCCTCCCTGTAGTCTAACCTTCCCCTTACCTGTCCTCCCTGTAGTCTAACCTTCCCCTTACCTGTCCTCCCTGCAGTCTAACCTTACCCTTACCTGTCCTCCCTGTAGTCTAACCTTCCCCTTACCTGTCCTCCCTGCAGTCTAACCTTCCCCTTACCTGTCCTCCCTGCAGTCTAACCTTCCCCTTACCTGTCTGCCCTGCAGCCTAACCTTCCCCGTACCTGTCCTCCCTGCAGTCCAACCTTCCACTTACCTGTCCTCCCTGCAGTCTAATCTTCCCCTTACCTGTCCTCCCTGCAGTCTAACCTTCCCCTTACCTCTCCTCCCTGCAGTCTAACCTTCCCCTTACCTGTCTGCCCTGCAGCCTAACCTTCCCCTTACCTGTCTGCCCTGCAGTCTAACCTTCCCCTTACCTGTCCTACCTGCAGTCTAACCTTCCCCATACCTGTCCTCCCTGCAGCCTAACCTTCCCCATACCTGTCCTCCCTGCAGTCTAACCTTCCCCTTACCTGTCCTCCCTGCAGTCTAACCTTCCCCTTACCTGTCCTCCCTGCAGTCTAACCTTCCCCTTACCTGTCCTCCCTGCAGTCTAACCTTCCCCTTACCTGTCCTCCCTGCAGTATAACCTTCCCCTTACCTGTCCTCCCTGCAGTCTAACCTTCCCCTTACCTGTCCTCCCTGCAGTCTAACCTACCCCTTACCTGTCTGCCCTGCAGTCTAACCTTCCCCTTACCTGTCCTCCCTGCAGTCTAACCTTCCCCTTACCTGTCCTCCCTGCAGTCTAACCTTCCCCTTACCTGTCCTCCCTGCAGTCTAACCTTCCCCTTAACTGTCTGCCCTGCAGTCTAACCTTCCCCTTACCTGTCCGCCCTGCTCTCTCCACCTACACTAATTTCCCTCCCAGAGGACCTGCCCAGGCTTGCCCTCCTGCTGGCTCTTTCTGAGTATGTTCTCTCTCCACACAACTCTCCCATTAGCCTGCTGCGTGACCTCTGAGTGACCCTGACCTCTGAGTGGCCCTGGGCCTACGGGGAAGAATGTCTCTTTTTTCAATGTAGTCGGATTGGTTGTTGAAAAATGGAGGGATTGAGGTGTCAGAGAGGTGAGTGAGTTGTTGTGATTTTCACAACATGGCTGAAGGGAAAGACACCATAGCTGTTTTGTGTTTAGAACAGGAGTTGATTCCCAGTACATGTGTGCGCGTTCACACACACTCACACCCTTCTTGGCCTCTCCCATGCAGGTGACGAGCAATGGTTACACACCACTTCCTGGCCGCGTCAGCTGAGGTCACCAACGCCCCTGAAGAAGATCACACTGCTCTGTCTGCTGTGAGTAACACACACACACACACACACACACACACACGCACGCACGCACCGGCCACGCACCACTGCCGCTCACACACAAACACACACACACACACACCCAAAACCGCTGATAAACACAAACGCTAGGAAGAACGTTGGAATGCGCCCCGTTTGTTGACTGATGCCGGTTCAGATCTCACTGAACCGCGGCGAGTCCCCTCTAGAGGAGGGTTTGCTGTTGCACCCACACAGATTATCATCTGCTCCCGCTCCCTCCTTCCCCCTCTCTCGTCTTGTTTTCTATTATTAAATGAGCGTTTGTTTGGCTGCTGGTAGGCGGCGGTTGCCAAAACAGCGCCTTGCTCTATCTAATGACTGATTACTTGGCAGTGGGAGGAGCGGCCCACACAGACCGACCGCTCCACTGCAGGTTAACAGACAAAGAAATACAACAATTACAATGAATGGAAGTGACTTCTTGGATTGAACAATTTAACAGAAAGTCACTCAAAAGTGTGATGGATGTTAATTTGTAGGTTTAAACCTATAAGGAAGGATTTAAACCTACGATGAGGCCTTTATTACTTGGCTTAATACAATGCCTAATTGTGTAATGTAACCTTGTCTGTGGGGTAATCAATTGTAAAAAGCCTAATTGTAGGTTGTGATAATCCATCGACAGATCAGTTAACAAATGCATACATTATAATCAGCACCTTCATTCTGGATACTCAACCTAAAAAACATTTTAAAACCAAGTATTTACACAAAGGATTAAACCCTTTTCATTAAAGATGTCTGTGGCGGCAGGAAGCCTAGTGGTCAGAGCGTTGGGCCAGTAACTGAAAGGTTGCTGGATCGAATCCCTGAGCTGACAAGGTAAAAATCTGTCGTTCTGAACAAGGCAGTTAACCCACTGTTTCTAGGCCGTCATTGTAAATAAGGATTTGTTCTTAACTGCCTATTAAATAAAGGTTAAATAAAAAATGGAGTCTATTTCTACGGAGACTTTTGTATAAATGTTTGTATCCTATCACCACTCACAAGCTGACTACAAGGATCTCTGATTGCTAGACTCTATCTCGTATGCACCACATCCACCACAATCACCCTACGTGCCCCTATGGGCAGTCAGCATTAACACATTCCCCACAAACAATCACCCTACGTGATCAGTCAGCATTAACACATTCCCCACAAACAATCACCCTACATGCCCCTATGGGCAGTCGGCATTAACACATTCCCCACAAACAATCACCCTGCGTGGTCAGTCAGCATTAACACATTCCCCACAAACAATCACCCTACGTGGTCAGTCAGCATTAACACATTGCCCACAAACAATCACCCTGCGTGGTCAGTCAGCATTAACACATTCCCCACAAACAATCACCCTACGTGGTCAGTCAGCATTAGAACACATTACCCACAAACAATCACCCTACGTGGTCAGTCAGCATTAACACATTGACCACAAACAATCACCCTACGTGGTCAGTCAGCATTAACACATTACCCACAAACATACGGTCAGTCAGCATTAGAACAGATTCTCCAGACAGACACTAAACCCTATTGTCTGTCAGCATTAAAACACATTCTCCAGACAGACACTAAACCCTATTGTCTGTCAGCAGTAGAACACATTCTCCAGACAGACACTAAACCCTATTGTCTGTCAGCATTAAAACACATTCTCCAGACAGACACTAAACCCTATTGTCTGTCAGCAGTAGAACACATTCTCCAGACAGACACTAAACCCTATTGTCTGTCAGCATTAAAACACATTCGCCAGACAGACACTAAACCCTATTGTCTGTCAGCATTAGAACACATTCTCCAGACAGACACTAAACCCTATTGTCTGTCAGCATTAAAACACATTCTCCAGACAGACACTAAACCCTATTGTCTGTCAGCATTAAAACACATTCTCCAGACAGACACTAAACCCTATTGTCTGTCAGCAGTAGAACACATTCTACAGACAGACACTAAACCCTATTGTCTGTCAGCAGTAGAACACATTCTACAGACAGACACTAAACCCTATTGTCTGTCAGCAGTAGAACACATTCGCCAGACAGACACTAAACCCTATTGTCTGTCAGCAGTAGAACACATTCTCCAGACAGACACTAAACCCTATTGTCTGTCAGCAGTAGAACACATTCGCCAGACAGACACTAAACCCTATTGTCTGTCAGCAGTAGAACACATTCGCCAGACAGACACTAAACCCTATTGTCTGTCAGCAGTAGAACACATTCGCCAGACAGACACTAAACCCTATTGTCTGTCAGCGGTAGAACACATTCTCCAGACAGACACTAAACCCTATTGTCTGTTAGCAGTAGAACACATTCGCAAGACAGACACTAAACCCTATTGTCTGTCAGCAGTAGAACACATTCGCAAGACAGACACTAAACCCTATTGTCTGTCAGCAGTAGAACACATTCTCCAGACAGACACTAAACCCTATTGTCTGTCAGCAGTAGAACACATTCTCCAGACAGACACTAAACCCTATTGTCTGTCAGCAGTAGAACACATTCTCCAGACAGACACAAAACCCTATTGTCTGTCAGCAGTAGAACACATTCTCCAGACAGACACTAAACCCTATTGTCTGTCAGCAGTAGAACACATTCTCCAGACAGACACTAAACCCTATTGTCTGTCAGCAGTAGAACACATTCTCCAGACAGACCTGTTTGTTTCTCTTTCCTCTTATTTTACCAGCCAGTGTTTTCAGTGTCCTTAACCCCACGTAGATAAAGTACCAGTATTGATATTTGGTAGGCATAGCGTTGATGTGGGTGAACTCTAGTTCTGCTCTATTGAAACTCATTACAAAACATTCGGCTAGAGGAAAGGAGAAAACTGAGTACAATAGTATGAGGAAGCTAGAGTGGAATTTAAATGATAAAAGACTTCCTAAAAATGTAAACATCGTTATCTAACGAGCCTTTGTACTAAACAGGACTCCGATTATATTTAAGTTTCCACCGCAAACGAGCAATCCACATGCCTAAATACTATAATGCATTGCAATACCTGAATGTGTTTATGTAAACTTCAGTTGACGTATACAGTACCAGTCAAAAGTTTGGACACACCTACTCATTCAAGAGTTCTTTATTTTTAGTATTTTCTACATTGTAGATGTCATGCCCTGACCTTAGAGAGCTTTTTATGTCTCTATTTTGGTTTGGTCAGGGTGTGATTTGGGTGGGCATTCTATGTTAATTTTTCTATGTTTTGGTATTTCTTTGTTTTGGCCGGGTATGGTTCTCAATCAGGGACAGCTGTCTATCGTTGTGTCTGATTGGGAACCGTACTTAGGTAGCATTTTTCCCACCTGTGTTTTGTGGGTAGTTATTTTCTGTTTAGTGTTTTCTGCACCTGACAGGACTGTTTCGGTTTTGTTTTGCACTTTGTTATTTTGTTCTAGTGTTCAGTTTAATAAAAGTCATGAACACTTACCACGCTGCGCTTTGGTCCGATTCTTCCTCTTCAGACGACGACACCCGTTACAGTAGAATAATAGTGAATAATAAGATATCAAAACTATGAAATAACACATATGGAATCGTTTAGTAACCAAAAAAGTGTTAAACAAATCAAAATATATTTTATATTTGTCTTCACCATTATTCTACAATGTAGAACATTTTAAAAAATAAAGAAAAACCCTTGAATGAGTATGTGTGTCCAAACTTTTGACTGGTACTGTATGTAGAATCAGATTAGTCAAAGTCAATTACACAGCCCTCTATACCTGTAGGGCAGGGGTATTCAAATCTCACCCTACGAGGTCCCGGGTACTGCTGGTCTTCTGTTCTACTTGATAGTTAATGGCACCCACCTGGTGTGCCACGTCTAAATCAGTCCCTGATTAGAGGGGAAGAATGAACAAAAGCAGTGGAACTGGCTTTGACGTGCATATTTGAATTTGAGGCCTGTAGGGGATTAAACTACCCTGTGACACGTTTTCAAGGGCATGGCGTTATGTATAATTTACAACTCATTTCAGCTCTCCGAAAAGCTACGTCTTGATTCAGGAAATGGACAGGAAGTGTTTTGTGCTACATAGTTGAATGTACCAATCAGGATACATTTAATTAACAGTGTCTCATGGGATAGTCCATGATTGTCAAGTGTATGGAATTCTGAAAACATTAGTGTCATAGTATTGTGATAATGCTGAATGATAAATTCAGATCATTGTGGGGGTTTTAGAAACTACATTGTGAGCGAGTAACACTAGTGCTGTTTAGGTGTGGGTCTTGTCTTTCTTAGCCATAAGTGTGACTTGTTGAGAGGACTTGAGAAGAAAGGTGTTTGTTATATTGTGGCAGGTGCAGAGCCCCCCCCCCCCCCCCTACTTAGTTCATGGTAAGGATGGCAGCCATTTTGGTCCCTCCTGATGAGCGGAGGTGAGTGATTTACAGTGCAGCTGTGGGCCCATGTCCTGGTCGAAATAGGGCCCTCATATCACGCACACACACACACACACACACACACACACGCACACACACATACACACACACACACACACCCTCTCTCCCTCTCTCTCTCTCTCTCTCTCTCTCTCTCTCTCTCTCTCTCTCTCTCTCTCTCTCTCTCTCTCTCTCTCTCTCTCTCTCTCTCTCTCTCTCTCTCTCTCTCTCTCTCTCTCTCTCTCTCTCTCTCTCTCTCTCTCTCTCTCTCTCTCACCAGTCGCTTACTCAACTGTTTCTTTTTCTGTCACAGGCACAAATGTTGGCCTTTCAAACGTTTCTTTCAGTACTCTCCTCCCTCGAAGGCCATCTTTCATTAATACCCTTAGATTTACTAGCACAATCACATCAGATAAGGATTCACGAAGGACGTTATGAAACGATGAGCTCCTCGGTCTTGACCACATATCAGGTGAGGAAACCAGAGTATATCACCTGACATTACATCATCCTACTGTAGATCTACGCGGAAACAAACCCACTGAGCAAACTAACTGCTTCCATGTTACAATGTCTTTGACTTTTACCGTTGGTTTAACCAGAGGGCCTTTGTTTTTCTGCTGTCCTCAGTCTATTGGGTTGCTGCAGTTTTTGGCCAGTGGTCATTAATAATGAGACATGCAGGCTGAGGTGACAGTTGCTGATTGGAATGAAGAGCCTCTGTAAAGGAGACAGCTACAAATTTCCCTGACAAGCCAGGCGTCCATTACTTAGAGTCAGCTGCCAAAACAGCAGTAATCAGAGCTGGGAGAGAGAAGGGGGTGAGTAGAGGCTCTCTTTTTCATGGGTGTACACATACACACACACAAAAACACACGCGCACGCACACACGCACACGCACACACACACACGCACGCACGCACACACTCACACACTCACACACTCACACACTCACACACTCACACACACACACACACACTCACACACACACATACATACACACACACTCACACACACACACATATATCCAACACACTTATTCAGTACATACTCACAAATTAACATTTCCCACATAACATTCCACGTTTGCCCCAATCTTCAAAAGCCAATGTGGAAAACTCTGGAAGGCAACTGAAATATCAACAAGCTCTAACAGTCTCACGTCAGAATCAGACGTTTATCTATTTTAGAAGTTGTTCCAAACGTCAAATTTCTAAGTGTTTAAGGTTAAGTTTAGACATTAACTCATAATTGTTAAGGTTTGGGTTAACTTTAGGTATTGACCCCGAAATCTTAAGGTTAGAAATTAACTCATAATGGTTAAGGTAAGGGTTAAGGTTCGGGATCGGCTTTAAACTAAAATCTCAAAAAACAACTTTCTATCGCTTGATTCAAACCTTTTGCACCAGAGGAAAATGCTTACACCCATCCGCCATCCCCGTCCACAACCTCCCCAGCAAAACCAAACCCTACAGTTGAAGGTAACAGCGCTCACTGTTGCCCCCAGTGAAGGGTTTCCACGTCATCTCCCGACATCCTCAGACATGGGTGGACATCTAATAGTGACTTGTATCACGGGTGACCTGGCTGAAAATATAGGATCACTCACATGCACACTATAGGGAATCATATTTTCTGGTAGCCACTTACAACCTTGCCAAGTTTAAAGGCCCTGTGAAGGATTTCCTGGGCTGGAAGAGTGCCAGCCTAACCATTTTACTGCTGTGAGGGACTGGACTGTGAGGGGGTGAAGGCCCAGGCTAATGTGCCTGCGTGTGTCTGTCTGTGTGTGTGTGATCAGTGTAGTAATAACAGGGGCCACTGAGGGGTCATCCTGTCAACGCTGGTTGCATAGTGACTGAACGAGGCTCTCAGTACAGAAGTCTCAAACGCATCACCACCCCTATAGGGTGTCTGGGAGCCGGGACACACACTGACAAATGAACCCATGTGAATACTCCACAGTACACACATACATAATACATCACATATACTCTCTCTCACTCTCTCACTCTCTCACTCTCACACACACACACACGCACACGCACACGCACACGCACACGCACACGCACACACACACTGCAGCTGTAGACAACTTTGGTCTTGGATGAGTGTCAAAGACTAGAAAGCTGGTTGTTATTGTATAATCACTACAGTATGGAATGTTGATCTTGTAAGAGTCTTTAAAAGACGGGAAGTAAGGTTAATGAAATTATAGTGGGCTCCAAAAGTATTGGAACATTGACAGTTTTCTTGTTGTTTTGTCTCTGTAGTCCAGCACTTTGGATTTGAAATGATACAATGGTTACGAGGTTAAAGTGCAGACTGTCAGCTTTCATTTGAGGGTATTTCAGGTGTATTGGGTGAACAGTTAAGGAATGACAACACTTTTTGTACATAGTTCCCCCATTTTAGGGGAACAAAAGTATTGGGACAAATTCACTTATGTGTATTAAAGTAGTAAAAAGTTAAGAATTTGGTCCCATATTCATAGCACTCAGTGACTACATCAAGCTTGTGACTCTACACATGTGTTGGATGCATTTTCTGTTTGTTTTGGTTGTGTTTCAGATGATTTTGTGCCCAGTAGAAATGAAGTAAGGATCATCAACGAGGGCCTATAGGTTCTATATAATGAACCACATGGAAGCTGTGTTCCACGACGCAGAGTGGACCTTCCACCAAGTTGCATTCTTTCCCAGAGATTCATTATCCCTTTTATACCATGGCTATACTTTAAAACATTTGCAGGTAGAAATGTATTCATCATCTACTGAGGTACACTAGCAAGTTAATTACACAGCTACAGTAGTTGCCAGAATAACTGATGAATTTACGAACGAGCATCACCCGTTGAATATGGCCATTGTCAGTGAACGTTGGCGAAAAAAGCGTCATTAAATTGTTGCCAGCAGCACAATTAGTCACCAACACCCTGGATATCATGAAAACTGCCTAACCAGCTCTGCTAGGGGGAGTAAAATGGCCAGAGGGAGGTGCTCTCTCATTTGTGTCTGGAAGTAGCTAGCCAACGTTAGCCAGTTAGCTTGGGTGCTTGACTGCCGTTGTGAGGTCAGAATGCTAGGATCAACCCTACTCCTCGACCAGAACGTCCAGTGAACTCTCTGAATTTACGAACGGACAATCTGACAATGCTCTGAATTTACGAACGGACAATCTGACAATGCTCTGAATTTACTAACGCACTCTGAGCGCACTCTGGCACTCAAGAATTTACGAACACACCTGAAGTGTACCAGTAAACTACCAGAATTGTTTTACTATCTTTTTTAATTTTTTATGAGCTGACATCTAGTGGCCTTTTTGGGTACTTCAGATTATCACAGGTGTCTGTAATTATCTCTGGCCCTCTGTGTGGCCTTATCACAAATATGTACAATAATCAAATAAGATGATTTTAAAATAAAAAATATAATGACAGAGCTGTAAAACATGATGTTAAATATAAACCATCAAAATAGTGAATACTATTTGTGTTTAATATGAGGGTTTCAGCGTAAAGTTCTATTTTAAGGACGAAAAAGCAGTCAAATATTTCTCCTTCTCTTCTTTCTCGGGCTCCATCTTCTTTCTCTCTCTCTCCTCTTCCTCTCTCTCTCCTCTTCCTCTCTCTCTCCTCATCTCTCCCTGCCACGTCTCTCACTCTCTTCTTTCTCTGTCTCCATCCTCTTCCTCTCTCTCTCCTCTTCCTCTCTCTCTCCTCATCTCTCCCTGCCACGTCTCTCACTCTCTTCTTTCTCTGTCTCCATCCTCTTCCTCTCTCTCTCCTCATCTCTCCCTGCCACGTCTCTCCCTCTCTTCTTTCTCTGTCTCCATCCTCTTCCTCTCTCTCTCTCCTCTTCCTCTCTCTCTCCTCATCTCTCTCTGCCACGTCTTTCCCTCTCTTCTTTCTCTGTCTCCATCCTCTTCCTCTCTCTCTCCTCTTCCTCTCTCTCTCCTCATCTCTCCCTGCCACCTCTCTCCCTCTCTTCTTTCTCTGTCTCCATCCTCTTCCTCTCTCTCTCTCCTCATCCCTCCCTGCCACCTCTCTCCCTCTCTTCTTTCTCTCTCTCTCCTCTTCCTCTCTCTCCTATTCCCTCCCTGCCACCTCTCTCCCTCCTCTATTTTCCTCCCTATTTCCTGTTTCCATCCCTCTCTCTTTAATATGATGTTTAGACCTCACCTCCTCACAGCTTGTATCTGCACTATTTTCATGTCACTTCATTTGGAGGAGGCAAGACATTTGGGGTCCTAAAAACAGATGTGACAGGCCCATTAAAATGACTGATCCCCCCCCCCTGCTTTCCCCTACAGATGCACCCAGACATAACGTGTCTTCCCTGGGGTTCGGGTAGACCAGGGAGGAGGAGAGATTCGGTGTCAGGGCCACATAGCTGGCATTGACACGGCTCCAGAATTATCTCTGATGAGCTTTTCAATTTTGGTGGGTGAGCTCTAACGCCTCTGGGGTGCACACACACGCGCGCGCTACACACACACACACACACACACACATACACGCGCTACACACACACGCGCTACACACACACACACACATTCATGCTACACACACATCACAACTGCTGCTACCAGTCTCTTATTATGATTGATAAATAGTACGCAATTTAAACACTTTCCCCCCAAACCCCCCAATCCCTCCTTCCCCAAAACACATGTAAATATAAATATAAATTGTGCCTTCCTGTATTATACTGATGCTAAAATGTTTATTCTATTCTACTGGGCCATTCATTTTATGTTCGTATTATTATATTTTAATGTTACTTATTATTGTTGCATTGTCGAGAGCAGTACACTCCAAACACACACACACACACAGAGCAGTACACTACACACACACACACACACACACACACACACACACACACACACACACACACACACACACACACACACACACACACACACACACACACACACACACACACACACACACACACACACACAGAGCAGTACACTCACACACACACACACACACACACACACACACACACAGAGCAGTGCACTCCACACACACACACACAGAGAGCAGTACACTCCACACACACACAGAGCAGTACACTCCACACACACACAGAGCAGTGCACTCCACACACACACACACAGAGCAGTACACTCCACACACACACAGAGCAGTACACTCCACACACACACAGAGCAGTGCACTCCACACACACACACAGAGCAGTGCACTCCACACACACACACACAGAGAGCAGTACACTCCACACACACACACACAGAGCAGTACACTCCACACACACACACAGAGCAGTACACTCCACACACACACACACACAGAGCAGTACACTCCACACACACACAGAGCAGTACACTCCACACACACACAGAGCAGTGCACTCCACACACACACACAGAGCAGTGCACTCCACACACACACACAGAGCAGTACACTCCACACACACACAGAGCAGTACACTCCACACACACACACACACACACACACACACAGAGCAGTACACTCCACACACACACACACACACACACACACACACACACACACACACACACACACACACACACACACACACACACACACACACACACACACACAGAGCAGTGCACTCCACACACACACACAGAGCTGTACACTCCACACACACACAAACACAGAGCAGTACACTCCACACACACACATAGAGCAGTGCACTCCACACACACACACACACACACACACACACACACACACACACACACACACACACACACACACACACACACACACACACACACACACACACACACACACACACACACACACAGAGCAGTACACTCCACACACACACACAGAGCAGTACACTCCACACACACACACACAGAGCAGTGCACTCCACACACACACACAGATCTGTACACTCCACACACACACACAGAGCAGTACACTCCACACACACAGAGAGAGCAGTACACTCCACACACACAGAGAGAGCAGTACACTCCACACACACAGAGAGCAGTACACTCCACACACACACAGAGCAGTACACTCCACACACACAGAGAGAGAGCAGTACACTCCACACACACAGAGAGAGCAGTACACTCCACACACACAGAGAGAGCAGTACACTCCACACACACACAGAGAGAGCAGTACACTCCACACACACAGAGAGAGCAGTACACTCCACACACACAGAGAGAGCAGTACACTCCACACACACAGAGAGCAGTACACTCCACACACACACAGAGAGCAGTACACTCCACACACACAGAGAGAGCAGTACACTCCACACACAGAGAGAGCAGTACACTCCACACACACAGAGAGCAGTACACTCCACACACACACAGAGAGCAGTACACTCCACACACACACAGAGCAGTACACTCCACACACACACACAGAGCAGTACACTCCACACACACAGAGAGAGCAGTACACTCCACACACACAGAGAGAGCAGTACACTCCACACACACACAGAGAGAGCAGTACACTCCACACACAGAGAGAGCAGTACACTCCACACACAGAGAGAGAGCAGTACACTCCACACACACAGAGAGAGCAGTACACTCCACACACAGAGAGAGAGCAGTACACTCCACACACAGAGAGAGAGCAGTACACTCCACACACACAGAGAGAGCACTACACTCCACACACACAGAGAGAGCACTACACTCCACACACACAGAGAGAGCACTACACTCCACACACAGAGAGAGAGCAGTACACTCCACACACACAGAGAGAGCAGTACACTCCACACACAGAGAGAGCAGTACACTCCACACACACAGAGAGAGCACTACACTCCACACACACACACAGAGCAGTACACTCCACACACACAGAGAGAGCAGTACACTCCACACACACAGAGAGAGCAGTACACTCCACACACAGAGAGAGAGCAGTACACTCCACACACAGAGAGAGCAGTACACTCCACACACACAGAGAGAGCAGTACACTCCACACACACAGAGAGAGCAGTACACTCCACACACAGAGAGAGCACTACACTCCACACACACAGAGAGAGCAGTACACTCCACACACACAGAGAGAGCAGTACACTCCACACACAGAGAGAGAGCAGTACACTCCACACACACAGAGAGAGCACTACACTCCACACACAGAGAGAGAGCAGTACACTCCACACACACAGAGAGAGCACTACACTCCACACACACACACACAGAGCAGTACACTCCACACACACAGAGAGAGCAGTACACTCCACACACAGAGAGAGAGCAGTACACTCCACACACACAGAGAGAGCACTACACTCCACACAGAGAGAGAGAGCAGTACACTCCACACACACAGAGAGAGCAGTACACTCCACACACACAGAGAGAGCAGTACACTCCACACACAGAGAGAGCAGTACACTCCACACACACACACAGAGCAGTACACTCCACACACACAGAGAGAGCAGTACACTCCACACACACAGAGAGAGCAGTACACTCCACACACAGAGAGAGAGCAGTACACTCCACACACACAGAGAGAGCACTACACTCCACACACACACACAGAGCAGTACACTCCACACACACACACAGAGCAGTACACTCCACACACACACACACACAGAGCAGTACACTCCACACACACACAGAGCAGTACACTCCACACACACACAGAGCAGTGCACTCCACACACACACACAGAGCAGTGCACTCCACACACACACACAGAGCAGTACACTCCACACACACACAGAGCAGTACACTCCACACACACACACACACACACACACAGAGCAGTACACTCCACACACACACACACACACACACACACACACAGAGCAGTGCACTCCACACACACACACAGAGCTGTACACTCCACACACACACAAACACAGAGCAGTACACTCCACACACACACATAGAGCAGTGCACTCCACACACACACACACACACACACACACACACACACACACACACACACACACACACACACACACACACACACACACACACACACACACACACACACACACACACACACACACACACACACACACACACACACACACACACAGAGCAGTACACTCCACACACACACACAGAGCAGTACACTCCACACACACACACACAGAGCAGTGCACTCCACACACACACACAGATCTGTACACTCCACACACACACACAGAGCAGTACACTCCACACACACAGAGAGAGCAGTACACTCCACACACACAGAGAGAGCAGTACACTCCACACACACAGAGAGCAGTACACTCCACACACACACAGAGCAGTACACTCCACACACACAGAGAGAGAGCAGTACACTCCACACACACAGAGAGAGCAGTACACTCCACACACACAGAGAGAGCAGTACACTCCACACACACACAGAGAGAGCAGTACACTCCACACACACAGAGAGAGCAGTACACTCCACACACACAGAGAGAGCAGTACACTCCACACACACAGAGAGCAGTACACTCCACACACACACAGAGAGCAGTACACTCCACACACACAGAGAGAGCAGTACACTCCACACACAGAGAGAGCAGTACACTCCACACACACAGAGAGCAGTACACTCCACACACACACAGAGAGCAGTACACTCCACACACACACAGAGCAGAACACTCCACACACACACACAGAGCAGTACACTCCACACACACAGAGAGAGCAGTACACTCCACACACACAGAGAGAGCAGTACACTCCACACACACACAGAGAGAGCAGTACACTCCACACACAGAGAGAGCAGTACACTCCACACACAGAGAGAGCAGTACACTCCACACACACAGAGAGAGCACTACACTCCACACACACACAGAGAGAGCAGTACACTCCACACACACAGAGAGAGCAGTACACTCCACACACAGAGAGAGAGCAGTACACTCCACACACACAGAGAGAGCAGTACACTCCACACACAGAGAGAGAGCAGTACACTCCACACACAGAGAGAGAGCAGTACACTCCACACACACAGAGAGAGCACTACACTCCACACACACAGAGCACTACACTCCACACACAGAGAGAGAGCAGTACACTCCACACACACAGAGAGAGCACTACACTCCACACACACAGAGAGAGCACTACACTCCACACACACAGAGAGAGCACTACACTCCACACACAGAGAGAGAGCAGTACACTCCACACACACAGAGAGAGCACTACACTCCACACACAGAGAGAGCAGTACACTCCACACACACAGAGAGAGCACTACACTCCACACACACACACAGAGCAGTACACTCCACACACACAGAGAGAGCAGTACACTCCACACACACAGAGAGAGCAGTACACTCCACACACAGAGAGAGAGCAGTACACTCCACACACAGAGAGAGCAGTACACTCCACACACACAGAGAGAGCAGTACACTCCACACACACAGAGAGAGCAGTACACTCCACACACAGAGAGAGCACTACACTCCACACACACAGAGAGAGCAGTACACTCCACACACACAGAGAGAGCAGTACACTCCACACACAGAGAGAGAGCAGTACACTCCACACACACAGAGAGAGCACTACACTCCACACACAGAGAGAGAGCAGTACACTCCACACACACAGAGAGAGCACTACACTCCACACACACACACAGAGCAGTACACTCCACACACACAGAGAGAGCAGTACACTCCACACACAGAGAGAGAGCAGTACACTCCACACACACAGAGAGAGCACTACACTCCAAACAGAGAGAGAGAGCAGTACACTCCACACACACAGAGAGAGCAGTACACTCCACACACACAGAGAGAGCAGTACACTCCACACACAGAGAGAGCAGTACACTCCACACACACACACAGAGCAGTACACTCCACACACACAGAGAGAGCAGTACACTCCACACACACAGAGAGAGCAGTACACTCCACACACAGAGAGAGAGCAGTACACTCCACACACACAGAGAGAGCACTACACTCCACACACACACACAGAGCAGTACACTCCGCACACACAGAGAGAGCAGTACACTCCACACACACAGAGAGAGCAGTACACTCCACACACACACACAGAGCAGTACACTCCGCACTCACAGAGAAAGCAGTACACTCCACACACACAGAGAGAGCAGTACACTCCACACACGGAGAGAGCAGTACACTCCATACACACACAGAGAGAGCACTACACTCCACACACACAGAGAGAGCAGTACACTCCACACACACAGAGAGAGCAGTACACTCCATACACACACAGAGAGAGCAGTACACTCCATACACAGAGAGAGCAGTACACTCCACACACACAGAGAGAGCAGTACACTCCACACACAGAGAGAGCAGTACACTCCATACACACACAGAGAGAGCAGTACACTCCACACACAGAGAGAGCAGTACACTCCACACACAGAGAGAGAGCAGTACACTCCACACACACAGAGAGAGCACTACACTCCACACACACACACAGAGCAGTACACTCCACACACACAGAGAGAGCAGTACACTCCACACACACAGAGAGAGCAGTACACTCCACACACACAGAGAGAGCACTACACTCCACACACACACACAGAGCAGTACACTCCACACACAGAGAGAGCAGTACACTCCACACACAGAGAGAGAGCAGTACACTCCACACACAGAGAGAGCAGTACAATCCACACACACAGAGAGAGCAGTACACTCCACACACACAGAGAGAGCAGTACACTCCACACACACACAGAGAGAGCAGTACACTCCACACACAGAGAGAGCAGTACACTCCACACACAGAGAGAGCAGTACACTCCACACACACAGAGAGAGCAGTACACTCCACACACAGAGAGAGAGCAGTACACTCCACACACACAGAGAGAGAGCAGTACACTCCACACACACACACAGAGCAGTACACTCCACACACAGAGAGAGCAGTACACTCCACACACAGAGAGAGCAGTACACTCCACACACAGAGAGAGCAGTACACTCCACACACAGAGAGCAGTACACTCCACACACAGAGAGAGCAGTACACTCCACACACACACAGAGAGAGCAGTACACTCCATACACAGAGAGAGCAGTACACTCCACACACACAGAGAGAGCAGTACACTCCACACACAGAGAGAGCAGTACACTCCATACACACACAGAGAGAGCAGTACACTCCACACACAGAGAGAGCAGTACACTCCACACACAGAGAGAGAGCAGTACACTCCACACACACAGAGAGAGCACTACACTCCACACACACACACAGAGCAGTACACTCCACACACACAGAGAGAGCAGTACACTCCACACACACAGAGAGAGCAGTACACTCCACACACACAGAGAGAGCACTACACTCCACACACACACACAGAGCAGTACACTCCACACACAGAGAGAGCAGTACACTCCACACACAGAGAGAGAGCAGTACACTCCACACACAGAGAGAGCAGTACACTCCACACACACAGAGAGAGCAGTACACTCCACACACACAGAGAGAGCAGTACACTCCACACACACAGAGAGAGCAGTACACTCCACACACAGAGAGAGCAGTACACTCCACACACAGAGAGAGCAGTACACTCCACACACACAGAGAGAGCAGTACACTCCACACACACAGAGAGAGCAGTACACTCCACACACACAGAGAGAGAGCAGTACACTCCACACACACACACAGAGCAGTACACTCCACACACAGAGAGAGCAGTACACTCCACACACAGAGAGAGCAGTACACTCCACACACAGAGAGCAGTACACTCCACACACAGAGAGAGCAGTACACTCCACACACAGGGAAGTACATATACAGACAGATGACAATCACTCAAAAAGTTTATGACACAAGCACACGCACACACTTAGCCGTTTAGAACATGTCATTTGTTTTCTTAGTTATTTCCCTCCATGGTAAAGTCTAATATATAAACAGTAGGAAGGTAGTTACAGCCCCCCAACACAACGTCAATGTGCTGGTCTTTTAATCCGTACACCGGCTGGGCTTATAGCATCCTCTGTTCTCTACCAATCTCCCCGAGACATTACGGTAATAAAACACTCAGGGTTTATGCTGCCGTACTGACTGAGCTCCAGCCCTAGATAATCCTGAAGAGATCACACTGCTGGCTAGCTGGCTGCCACCACAGTTCACTACAATACATGTTTCAAGCTGTACTGTTGGCTAGCTGGCTGCCACCACAGTTCACTACAATACATGTTTCAAGCTGTACTGTTGGCTAGCTGGCTGTCACCACAGTTCACTACAATACATGTTTCAAGCTGTACTGCTGGCTAGCTGGCTGCCACCACAGTTCACTACAATACATGTTTCAAGCTGTACTGTTGGCTAGCTGGCTGTCACCACAGTTCACTACAATACATGTTTCAAGCTGTACTGTTGGCTAGCTGGCTGTCACCACAGTTCACTACAATACATGTTTCAAGCTGTACTGTTGGCTAGCTGGCTGTCACCACAGTTCACTACAATACATGTTTCAAGCTGTACTGTTGGCTAGCTGGCTGTCACCACAGTTCACTACAATACATGTTTCAAGCTGTACTGTTGGCTAGCTGGCTGCCACCACAGTTCACTACAATACATGTTTCAAGCTGTACTGTTGGCTAGCTGGCTGTCACCACAGTTCACTACAATACATGTTTCAAGCTGTACTGTTGGCTAGCTGGCTGCCACCACAGTTCACTACAATACATGTTTCAAGCTGTACTGTTGGCTAGCTGGCTGCCACCACAGTTCACTACAATACATGTTTCAAGCTGTACTGTTGGCTAGCTGGCTGTCACCACAGTTCACTACAATACATGTTTCAAGCTGTACTGTTGGCTAGCTGGCTGTCACCACAGTTCACTACAATACATGTTTCAAGCTGTACTGCTGGCTAGCTGGCTGCCACCACAGTTCACTACAATACATGTTTCAAGCTGTACTGTTGGCTAGCTGGCTGCCACCACAGTTCACTACAATACATGTTGCCACCACAGTTCAACATTAGACTGTAATCTTTTTTATCATAGAAGTTGATTCATTGTAATGTGGTTTTCAGGTTATCATTTAGGCCTATATGAATGTCAAAATGGAGATTGAATATTGTGGCAGGGACCAGCAATTTATTTGGAGTGTTTTTTAAACTTTTGTCATGACAACGCTCTAGTAAGTTGCCTGTTCACAGAAAACAAACAGTCCCAATTAAAAAGATGATGAACAAAATCAGAGCAATGGGTGTTATTGTTCAAATACTCTAAATATATAGTTTTGCCAATGTCCAGTCAGAACTGTCATACCCTCAACTCTGCTGTTCACAGAGCAGGAAAAATAAAGCAAACATTTTCCAAGCTTTTAAATCCACATACGACCAACCATTGAATTGAACTTTATCTGTCAACAACGACCAAAGACGACAGCAGGACGAGAAAGAGGGAAAGAGACAGAAATGGAAAACAAAAACAAATGAGTGAGAGAACCCTGGCACAAAACACTGAAATGGGACATTTGAATTTCTTTCAAGAGGTTTAGGCTTCTGTGACCAACCTCTGTCAAATCCCAGCAGAAAGGCAAAGTGTTTCCAACTTTCCACCCCAGACACCTTGGCCTTGTTTGAATTGTAAATCTGTTGGCTCGGTAAGAAGCTGCAGCTGCTGCTCCAGAATTACCTATTCTGTTGGAAGACCTGCCAGTATCTGGGAGTGAAGCTTCCTCTGAGGGCCACAGTGCACACCAGTGTCTCCTGCAATCCACCATTTGCCTTGATCAATGGCTACCAAACCGAATGAGCCCCATCCAAACTAACAGCGAGGGACAGAGAGAGAGAGGGACTACTGCATTTTTAACATCATCCGTTGAAAAAAAATGAAATAAATATGCAGTAATATGTATACATCTACGACTATCTCAGGCTATTTGTACCTTCTCAGTTCATTCAAAGTGTTGATTGATTTGCTACAGAAGGATCTTTTAGATGTGTCTACACCAACTCTTGTATCCAAATCTTTTTTTGGTTCAGAGTATAGCGTAAACAATCGTAAATGACCTATGAACACAAGAGGTCCCAAAATAATATCTATCACCTGCCATAGTTTATAACTGATCAATTTAATACCGAAGGTGCTATGTACAAATGAAAAAATGGTTTAACAAAATGTATTGTGTGTGTGGATCATTCTATGTACGTAACAGGAAGTTCTATCTGTAATGACTTCCTGTCTATCGACGAATCAGGGCGTGTTCTGAGTGTTTGGTCACGTCTTACTATTCGTTATGTGACAAGAGTTTAGGCATTTGATAATATAATTGCATCAAATGTAAACTCCTCACCATAACAATAGGACCGTTGTAAATCCCTCATGACTTAAAGAGATATAATCAGGTTAAAAGTTACATGAAAGCAAACACACATTGTGTCATGTCAGGGTGAATTGAAAATAGCCATGTTCAGTCAATCAAGATTGTATCCAAAGCCTGCATTTACATTGGTTCTTGTAAACCGACCACAACTACCACAGTTTTGCTTTACGTTTTTTTATTACTGCAGTAACGTTGTGGTCTAAAATAAGCTTCGGATCAGAATGAGTCGACGAAAGACAGGCGTCGGCACTCTGCCCTACTGAAGACATGGCCGAGAGCCAAACTATCCGTCACCCACATGATGCCAGACCCCAACAAAACGTTCCTGTTTAAGAGATGAGAGAGAGAGAGGGTTCTTTCCAATCAAAACAAACTTATAAGGATACGCCCCTTTTTGTAAATGTTCGCCTAAAATGACACCCAAATCTAACTGCCTGTAGCTCAGGCCCTGATGCAAGGATATGCATATTCTTGGTACCATTTGAAAGGAAACACTTTGAACTTTGTGTAAATGTGAATGGAATGTAGGAGAATATAACACAATAGATCTGGTAAAGATAATACAAGGAAAAAAACAACCGTTCTTTTATATTTTTTGTACCATCATCTTTGAAATGCAAGAGAAAAGACATAATGTATTATTCCAGCCAATGTGCAATTTAGATTTTGTCCACTAGATGGCAGCAGTGTATGTGCAAAGTTTTAGACTGATCCAATGAACCATTGAATTTCTGTAAAAAATGTTGTATTAAGACTGCCCAAATGTGCCTAATTTGTTTATTAATAACTTTCATGTTCAGAATTATGCACTCTCCTAAACAATAGCATCGTATTATTTCACTGTAATAGCTACTGTAAATTGGACAGTGCAGTTAGATTAACAAGAATTTAAGTTTCTGACAAAATCAGATATGTCTATGTCCTGGGAAATGTTCTTGTTACTTACATCCTCATGCTAATCTCATTGGCCTACGTTAGCTCAACCGTCCCGTGGAAGGGACACCGATCCTGAAGAAAACAATCAGTGTATTACTTCTGGGTGGGAAACAGGGAAAGACATGAACAAAACCTGCAACAAGAGTAAACATTTGACCTGGAATATGGTTTCCTGTTGTCTGTGACTGTTGTTTCACTGTCAATATTTTCCTCAGGTCCCCTATCTCCAGTGAACTGCTATGATTTATGGCAGGAGTACACATAGATTCAACCTGGGGCTGATTTTGGTAGGAGAGAATGGTCGGGGGACTGTAACATAATTGTAAGAATTTTTACACTGTACACTGTACAGTATATTGACCACAACTAAGCCAAATAAGAGATTGTATTTATAAATAACAATCATGTCATACATAGATTACATTGAGACACAAACACATCTCTTTTTTTATATATGTGGAAATACTTGGAAACAGATTTCCTAAATTAAATATATGTTTTTGCTGAATTCCTGGTCATTTTACAGTCCCCCTTTTTTCTTACTGAAACCTTTGGGGGACAAGAAACATCACTTGGACCGGTTTTGGCCAGCGGGCCGCCTGTTGCCAACCCAGTCCCCTGGTTTATGGTGACGTTTCCCTTTAATTAAATACTGTTGGCGGTCAGGAGGGAGGTTGTAGAGTTGGGCAGTGTGTGTGTGTGTGTGTGTGTGTGTGTGTGTGTGTGTGTGTGTGTGTGTGTGTGTGTGTGTGTGTGTGTGTGTGTGTGTGTGTGTGTGTGTGTGTGTGTGTGTGTGTGTGCGTGCGTGCGTGCGTGTGTGTGTGCGTTGCATTTGGTCAAGTTTACGGTACAATGACACAAGTCCTGGAATGTACCGTAATGGCTGCTGTTCTTGTCAAACAGATGGCTGATATCTGTGTCTGTCTGTCAGCAGACATGGGGGTGGGACAAGCAGGGACACCATGACCCTGGATATGGGGTAGCTAAACTAGCGTGAAACTGCCTTCCGTCACGGATTACCAAGGCAGAGCTTTTCATTACCTGCCTTTCATAACGGGATATTTATGGCGACGGGTGGTGTTGGAGAGGCAGCGGGTGGTGTGGGTGAGGCAGCAGACACATGCAACTCATTTGCCTGCCCAACGGATGCCAAAAAACGGGGAGAGAGAGCGAGGAGAGCGGCAAATGGTGCAGAGAAAAAGCGATTGGTGTGTGGAAAATGGCTGCCCTGATACGCCATGTTATTGTCCATTTCACAGTCATATGAGTCCGCTGACTGATTCAGGGATAATTGTATACAGATTTTTTTCCCAGAGGGGTTGTGAGTTCAAGAGGAGGGATTGCAAGGATATTAGGGGGAGTCTTATGGCCAGTCAGAGGATCTGCTTACACAACATAATGATCAGAGGGAATTCTGAATACTGGAAATGTTCAGAAAGCTTTGACTCTTAGAAGAACGAGATGTTTTCAGCATTCCTCTGAGTTGACACATACTCTGTGTAACTTACACACAGACAGACAGACAGACAGACAGACAGACAGACAGACAGACAGACAGACAGACAGACAGACAGACAGACACTCTGTGTAACTTCCTCTCACTCACACACACATACACAGATGCACACACACTCGCCTACACAGGCATCCCCATCACCACAGTCGCACAGACACAGCAACACTCAAAAGGGATGAAACGGAATGTCACGCAGAGAAATGAAAGTCAAACATTCTCCTTTGTTTCCGCAGATGTCGCCCCGCTTTTCAAAGGCCCCTCTGGTATCTTGGGTGTCTACCCAATGAAAGCCAATGCATAATGAACAGAGGCACACAGTGGTGGGACACAGTACACACACACACAAACGCACATACACGCACACACACACACACACACTGTCATCCACACACACACTGCCTCTCCCCTGCCAGTTTAGCTGGAGCAGGGCAGTAAGGTTGGGTCTGAAGTTACTCAGTCAAATCGCTGATGAGCTATTAGAGTGGCGGCGGCGAAGCAGCCCGGCTCACAGGAAGTGAGCAGGAAATGTTTGTGTTAAATAAAGAGGAGAAGAAAAGTGGGGGGGTGATTTACACAGCCGCCCTCTTTCATGTCTGGCACCAGCTGCTCTAGCTACCGCTGGCTTTTCTGGGGATCTTTTCAGGATTTTTCAGACACAGCTTTCTCTATGTGGACGCTCTCCATTGGCTGGCTGGGTGTCACGTTACATATTTCCCAGCATGTAGAACCTTCTGTGGAAAGGGTTCTACCTGGAACCAAAAGGGGTTCTTCAAAGGGTTCTATGGGGACAGCCGAAATAACCCCTTTTGGCTCTAGAAAGCACCTTAATTTCTAAAGGTGTACCAGGAGACAGGGAGAGCATGGTCATAATGCTACCAATCCATCTCCAAACAACCGTGTCCTCCATTTTCCCTCCTCCTCGCATGGCCACTAGTCTTTGTGTGTGCGTGCGCATGTGAGAATGTGTGTGTGTGTGGTGCAATGTGTGAATGTGTGAGTGTGTGTGGCTGTCCCCCCAATCAGAGGAGCTGAGGACGGCTCAGTGCCCTACGCTTGGAGGCAGCCATCTGTCAGCTGACGCTCCATCGCCACGGCAATCAGAACGCTCCGCGGCGCGCCCAATCTGTTCCGCCACAGGTAGGGCGGCAGGAGGGTGCCCATCACCTCCCTCCCTCTCCCTCTCTGTCTCTCTCTCTCTCTCGCCTTCCTTCTCTCACCTTCTCTCTCTCTCTCTCTCTCTCTCTCTCTCTCTCTCTCTCTCTCTCTCTCTCTCTCTCTCTCTCTCTCTCTCTCTCCTGCTCTCTCTCTCTCACCTTCCCTCTCTCTCCTTCTCTCTCTCTCTCTCTCCTTCCCTCTCTCTCCTTCTCTCTCTCTCTCTCCTTCCCTCTCTCTTCCCCTCAAATCTTCCTTTCCCCACGCATTTCTTTTTCTCCTCTCTCTCTCACTCTCTCACTCTCCATCGCTCTCTCCATCCACCCCCCTCTTTTCTCTCACCTCTCCCACTCACAGTCCCTCTCTCTATCTCTTCTTCTAACTCATTACCGTTCCCAGCTGCCATAGTATGGGCCTTCCTCCTTAGTCTTCAATCACCTTTACATGGGAAATATAGTAAGCCTGTTCAGTAAGCCTGTCACAATGGTGACCTGCATATCACCAGCTTTTTATGAACCCATGCTTGACTTTGAACATAGATCTTAGAGGGTGATATGATAGAACACATTTTGTTATGTTACATAGTTTCTTCATGCGATATAACCTATTGTAGTTTATTCCTCATGCATAAATATATTTTTGGGGATGTTTGGTCCCATGTTTGGTCTCATATCATATATTTTTGTGTTTATTTTGTTCACTTCATTAAAAGCAACAGTAACCATACTACTGCTGTACCGTCAGTGATGGTGACAGAAAGAGAGAGAGAGAAAAAAGGGTCCAAAACAAAACAAGCAGCCTGGAGACTCTTCCTCTTGGCGTGGGCGTCATGCCACTCATGTCATCATGGTGGCGGGCAGCGTGCTAAATGTGGCACATCAGAGGTCACTCAGGCGTGCCAACCATTCCATGCTAAGCCGTGCCGTGCCAGGCAGGTCTCTCTCTCTCTTTCTCTGCATCTCTCCCAGCTGGCAGTTGGCCTAGCAGTTCATCTGATCAGAGCAATGCTAATGGCAGACGGCATCTCTCCCAACAAGCAGTGCCTGGCCGAGGAGCCTGCGGTGGCAGAGGTGACATCAGGAGCTCTCCACCTCGGATGAATAATAATTGAAAGGGCCAGGAGCAGGGCTTTGAGGGCCTACGGTTGGCTCGCTGCTACTCATTAAGCCATTGGAACGGATGGGAAAAGCTGTTTGGCCTCACCTGCAACAGGGCTTTGGGGGTCTGAGAGGGAATGAGGGGGGTGAGATAGTGTGTCATGCATGGAGGAAAGCGATTTCGGAGGGGCTTTGTTGTTGCATACCAAGTTATTATAGAAACCAAATCCCTGATGTGTAATTTATCTAGATAAGAGTTATGGGGTTATGATGATAGGTTGTTAATGGGGATATTATTATTATGACTAGTAGTATTATTAGTAGTATTATTATAATTATTACTATTATTATGATTACAATGTCTTACTGTTATTATAATTATAATTATTATTGTTAATTTGTATTTCATTGCTCTTTTGTCCGTTGGCAATATGGCATATAACAATAATGCATCATACAGCATCATGACCCATGGTGCCCACAGAGAGAGTAAATACTGACCCATGGTGCCCACAGAGAGAGTAAATACTGACCCATGGTGCCCACAGAGAGAGTAAATACTGACCCATGGTGCCCACAGAGAGAGTAAATACTGACCCATGGTGCCCACAGAGAGAGTAAATACTGACCCATGGTGCCCAAAGACAGGGTGCATGCAGCTAGCAAGCTGTGCAATGGCTGCTAGTGGTAATCCTGCTAGAATGTTAGAAATGTCCTGATATTCTACACATTTGGTCATAGCATATGAACATGGCATAAACTATCTGAGTCTTTTGGAGCCATAAGTGAGTTATGGTTGTGGGCCCTCTGGAGGTTGGGGCCCCACTGTTGCCCATCAGTAATAAGGCCCTGACCAACACTGGTGTATTACATGAGACAGGCCAATGCAAAGACCTTTTGCATACTGATGGTAAAATATGGTTGTCATTGGGAGTGGATGGTAAAGACAGGGAGATTGATCAAGATTTTACCAAACACGTCCTGTGGGTAGAAGAAAAACGATATTTAATTTTGTGAAAAATAAATGGGTAGAACAAGCAGACAGTTTGAAACCCCCTGAGCCGTAGAACTCTAGGCTATTCCTGAAACATGTCTGGAGTCTGATCATTGCAATCACTCAGCATTGTCCGAGGCAAGCTGGGTAGACAGCTAATTCAGCCTTTTTAACAGCAAATTGGCCAGACAGAAGGAAATCAATGTCTTCTACCGTCAGCCCAACAACAAGACAGAATATTTTCCTCAGAGAGTGGAGAAACTCCTGTCTAATCTTTGAAACAGTGTGGAACCTTTACCTGTGATGGCCAGTGGATGCTTAGAAGCTGATTCATTTATGATGGATATATTGACTATATCACAATTATATAATTTATATGAATAATTCAAAATACAATATTTCTTATTTTATTAAGGCATTTGTCTGATCTCTGTTTAGTTTAATAACGTAAAAACACTTGCACAAATCCCATTGTAGAACAATGAAGCTTACATAGTATATTTATTTATTTTTACTTATTGAATATTCGAAACATAAAATATACTTGCAGTGAAGCCGCTCAACAACTACATCATACCAGTCATCCAACAGATTCCCATTCAGAGTGTCACACAGAAGCATCCAGGGTTAATGCCCTGCTCAAGGGCATGTTGACCGATCTACCACCAGGCCAAAAACGTGAACCCGAACCCTCCAAGATCCCCCCACAGTTCCCCGAAAGCTGTCCCTCAACCATTCAAGACCCTCCCAGGAAGAAAAATAAAAAATACAATTAATTCCGTTCCCCCAAGAACCCCCCAATGCACCAACAACCAAGAGAATGAACTAAAGAGGAAAAAGGAAAAGACAGAAGAAAACAGCAAACAACAATGCAAAAATGAAACAAAATAAAACATTTAAAACAAAGGACATCAAGGACAACTAAATCATAACAGCAATGCCAACTGTATATGTTTGTGTGCATGTCTGGCACTATTACATGTATGTGTATGTTCTTGTATGTGTTCATTTGAATGAGAGTGTGTGTATATGCATGTGTACAAACACCTGCACGGCATCAGCCTCAGGCAAACCGGCATTAGTTGTAAAAACACTGCAACTTAGTGTCTTTCAAATGTACTTTTATTATGTTTTATTTTGACTTTTTAATTTATTTTTGACTTTTATCTTTGACCATCATTCTATCTCCTGCACATCAACTCCACTCCCACTTGTCTCCAATTCCACATACCAACCCTCAGCTTCCCTCAGCCCATCCCATCTATCTCTGCTGGCCACCCTCAGCTTCCCTCAGCCCATCCCATCTATCTCTGCTGGCCACCCTCAGCTTCCCTCAGCCCATCCCATCTATCTCTGCTAGCCACCCTCAGCTTCCCTCGGCCCATCCCATCTATCTCTGCTAGCCACCCTCAGCTTCCCTCAGCCCATCCCATCTATCTCTGCTAGCCACCCTCAGCTTCCCTCGGCCCATCCCATCTATCTCTGCTAGCCACCCTCAGCTTCCCTCGGCCCATCCCATCTATCTCTGCTGGACACCCTCAGCTTCCCTCGGCCCATCCCATCTATCTCTGCTAGCCACCCTCAGCTTCCCTCGGCCCATCCCATCTATCTCTGCTAGCCACCCTCAGCTTCCCTCAGCTCATCCCATCTATCTCTGCTGGCCACCCACTTCGGGTTTCTACGCAACACATATCCTTCAACTATGCGGCGATGTTTAGTACAATATAATAGTACAATTACTTGATTCTAGAACTATTAAGCTTACATAGTATAATTACTTGATTCTAGAACTATTAAGCTTACATAGTATAATTACTTGATTCTAGAACTATTAAGCTTAAATAGTATAATTACTTGATTCTAGAACTATTAAGCTTAAATAGTATAATTACTTGATTCTAGAACTATTAAGCTTAAATAGTATAATTACTTGATTCTAGAACTATTAATCTTACATAGTACAATTACTTGATTCTAGAACTATTAAGCTCACATAGTATAATTACTTGATTCTAGAACTATTAATCTTACATAGTACAATTACTTGATTCTAGAACTATTAAGCTCACATAGTATAATTACTTGATTCTAGAACTATTAATCTTACATAGTACAATTACTTGATTCTAGAACTATTAAGCTCACATAGTATAATTACTTGATTCTAGAACTATTAATCTTACATAGTACAATTACTTGATTCTAGAACTATTAAGCTCACATAGTACAATTACTTGATTCTAGAACTATTAAGCTTACATAGTATAATTACTTGATTCTAGAACTATTAAGCATACATAGTACAATTACTTGATTCTAGAACTATTAATCTCACATAGTATAATTACTTGATTCTAGAACTATTAATCTTACATAGTACAATTACTTGATTCTAGAACTATTAATCTTACATAGTACAATTACTTGATTTATCACTTCTTTCATCTCCACCATTCCTTTTCATGCATTTTTCCTCGGTCACGAAATGAAAGATTACATCATCATCACAATTGTACAAGCAGGAATAATAACTCCCTCGTCCTTCACTGCAAAATCAGAATCATCTCCTTTAAATGCCATAATGTCCGTTGATGTCTTCAGCAGTTTATGCAAATAGATTTCGTAAAGGGCAAGGTGTCAGATAAGAACGAATTGAGAGAGAGAAAAAAAGGTAGAAATTAAAAAGCTGCGTGCAGTCGGTATTATGCATGCAATCTTTTCTCCCCCGTTGACGATCTGAGCACAATGACCTTCTGAATCTCATTTGACGAATAAAAGAGAGCCGCAGTTCAATGACAACCAATGAGGTGACTCATGTAGCTGAACAAAGCAAATTAGTGCCTGTTCCCTCCCTGCAGGCTTTGACTCCCTCTTTGAAATCTCCCTCTTATTGTTTTATTAAGCCTCCTGGAGCACAGAATCACAGTCCTGTTTTATTAAGCCTCCTGGAGCACAGAATCACAGTCCTGTTTTATTAAGCCTCCTGGAGCACAGAATCACAGTCCTGTTTTATTTAGACTCCTGGAGCACAGAATCACAGTCCTGTTTTATTAAGCCTCCTGGAGCACAGAATCACAGTCCTGTTTTATTAAGCCTCCTGGAGCACAGAATCACAGTCCTGTTTTATTAAGCCTCCTGGAGCCCAGAATCATAGTCCTGTTTTATTAAGCCTCCTGGAGCACAGAATCACAGTCCTGTTTTATTAAGCCTCCTGGAGCCCAGAATCACAGTCCTGTTTTATTAAGCCTCCTGGAGCACAGAATCACAGTCCTGTTTTATTAAGCCTCCTGGAGCACAGAATCACAGTCCTGTTTTATTAAGCCTCCTGGAGCACAGAATCACAGTCCTGTTTTATTAAGCCTCCTGGAGCACAGAATCACAGTCCTGTTTTATTAAGCCTCCTGGAGCACAGAATCACAGTCCTATTTTATTAAGCCTCCTGGAGCACAGAATCACAGTCCTGTTTTATTAAGCCTCCTGGAGCACAGAATCACAGTCCTGTTTTATTAAGCCTCCTGGAGCACAGAATCACAGTCCTGTTTTATTAAGCCTCCTGGAGCACAGAATCACAGTCCTGTTTTATTAAGCCTGTCACGTTCCTGACTTGTTTTCTGTTGTTTTGTATGTGTGTGATGGTCAGGGCGTGAGTTTTGGGTGGGCAGTCTATGTTTTCTGTTTCTATGTTGGTTTTGGGTTGCCTGGTATGGCTCTTAATTAGAGGCAGGTGTTTTGCGTTTTCCTCCAATTGAGAGTCATATTAAGGTAGGTTGTTCTCACTGTTTGTTTGTGGATGATTGTCGCTGTGTCTGTGTTTGTTGCACCACACGGTACTGTCTCGTCTAGTTCATTCGGTCGTTCCTGTTCATGTGTTCTTCGTTTCATGTAAGTTCGTAGTTTAGGTCTGTCTAGTTCGTTTTGTTATTTTGTATATTTAGTCAAGTGTATTTCGTGTCTGTCTTCGTCTTGCAATAAAGTATTATGTATTCATCACCCGCTGCGCCTTGGTCTACTAACTGTCCGAAAGACGACCGTTACAGAATCACCCACCAAACCCAGATCAAGCAGCGGGTTAACGGACAGCAACGACAGCAGCAGTGGGAAAAGGAGGATTGGACATGGGAAGAGATCCTGGACGGTAAAGGACCCTGGGCACAGCCAGAGGAGTGTCGCCGTTCCAAGGCGGAGCTGGAGGCATCTAAAGCGGAGAGGCGACGTTATGAGGAGGCAGCACGGAAGCAAGGCTGGAAGCCCGCAAGTACTACCCAAAAATTTCTTGGGGGGAGGCTAAGAGGTAGTGGGCCGAGGGCAGGTAGGAGACCTGCTCCCACTTCCCAGGCTAACCGTGGAGAGCGGGAGTACGGGCAGACACCATGTTACGCAGTAGAGCGCACGGTGTCTCCTGTACGGGTGCATAGCCCAGTGCGGGTTATTCCACCTCCCCGCACTGGTAGGGCTAGATTGGGCATTGAGCCAAATGTCATGAGGCCGGCCCTACATATCTGGCCACCAGTACGTCTCCTTGGGCCGGCTTACATGGCACCAGCCTTACGCATGGTGTCCCCGGTTCGCCAACACAGCCCAGTGCGGGTTATTCCACCTCCCAGCACTGGACGGGCTACGGGGAGCATGCAACCAGGTAGGGTTGGGCGGGCTCAGTGCTCAAGGGAGCCAGTACGCCTGCACGGTCCGGTATTTCCGGCGCTACCTCCTCGCCCCAGCCCAGTACCACCAGTTCCGGCACCACGCACTAAGCCATCTGTGCGTCTCCAGAGCCCTGTACGCACTGTTCCTTCTCCCCGCACTCGCCCTGAGGTGCGTGCCCTCAGCCCGGTACCTCCAGTTCCGGTACCACGCACCAGGCCTATAGTGCGCTTCGAGAGGTCAGTGTGCCCTGTCCCTGCTCCCCGCACTAGCCTTGAAGTGCGTGCCGTCATCCCGGTACCCCCAGTTCCGGCACCACGCACCAGGCCTACTGTGCGCCTCAGCAGGGCAGAGTCGGCCGTCTGCCCAACGCCTTCTGCACTGCCTGTCTGCCCAGCTCCGTCTGAGCCATCTGTCTGCCCAACGCCTTCTGCACTGCCTGTCTGCCCAGCTCCGTCTGAGTCATCTGTCTGCCCAGCGCCGTCTGAGCCGTCTGTCTGTCCAGCGCCGTCTGAGCCATCTGTCTGTCCAGCGCCGTCTGAGCCATCTGTCTGCCCAGCGCCGTCTGAGCCATCTGTCTGCCCAGCGCCGTCTGAGCCATCTGTCTGCCCAGCGCCGTCTGAGCCATCTGTCTGCCCAGCGCCGTCTGAGCCATCTGTCTGCCCAGCGCCGTCTGAGCCATCTGTCTGCCCAGCGCCGTCTGAGCCATCTGTCTGCCCAGTGCCGTCTGAGCCATCTGTCTGCCCAGTGCCTTCTGAGCCATCCGTCTGCACAGCGCCTTCTGAGCCATCCGTCTGCCACGAGCCATTAGAGCCGCCCGTCTGTCCCGAGCCATTAGAGCCGTCCGTCAGTCAGGAGCTGCCAGAGCCGCCAGCCAGTCAGGAGCTGCCAGAGCCGCCAGCCAGTCAGGAGCTGCCAGAGCCGCCAGCCAGTCAGGAGCTGCCCTACAGTCAGGAGCTGTCCTACAATCATGAGCTGCCCTACAGTCATGAGCTGCCCTGCAGTCATGAGCTGCCCTACAGTCATGAGCTGCCCTACAGTCATGAGCTGCCTTACAGTCATGAGCTGCCCTACAGTCATGAGCTGCCCTACAGTCATGAGCTGCCCTACAGTCATGAGCTGCCCTACAGTCATGAGCTGCCTTACAGTCATGAGCTGCCCTACAGTCATGATCTGCCTTACAGTCATGAGCTGCCTTACAGTCATGAGCTGCCCTACAGTCATGAGCTGCCCTACAGTCATGAGCTGCCCTACAGTCATGAGCTGCCCTACAGTCAGGAGCTGCCCTACAGTCAGGAGCTGCCACTCAGTCCGGAGCTGCCACCCAGTCCGGAGCTGCCACCCAGCCCGGACCTGCCAGAGTCCCTCAGCCCGGACCTGCCAGAGTCCCTCAGCCCGGACCTGCCAGAGTCCCTCAGCCCGGACCTGCCAGAGTCCCTCAGCCCGGACCTGCCAGAGTCCCTCAGCCCGGACCTGCCAGAGTCCCTCAGCCCGGACCTGCCAGAGTCCCTCAGCCCGGACCTGCCAGAGTCCCTCAGCCAGGACCTGCCAGAGTCCCTCAGCCAGGACCTGCCAGAGTCCCTCAGCCAGGACCTGCCGCCCCTTATCCCGGTGCTGCCCCTTATCCCGGTGCTGCCCCTTATCCCGGTGCTGGCCCTTATCCCGGTGCAGCCCCTTCATTTAGGTGGTTTTAGTTGGAGGGTGGTCATTGGGAGGGGGATACAGAAGCGGGGAGTAACTATGGTGGTGTGGGGACAGCGTCCGGAGCCTGAGCCACCACCGTGGTCAGATGCCCACCCAGACCCTCCCCTGGACTTTGTGCTGGTGCGCCCGGCGTTCGCACCTTGAGGGGGGGGGGGGGGTTCTGTCACGTTCCTGACCTGTTTTCTGTTGTTTTGTATGTGTGTGATGGTCAGGGCGTGAGTTTTGGGTGGGCAGTCTATGTTTTCTGTTTCTATGTTGGTTTTGGGTTGCCTGGTATGGCTCTTAATTAGAGGCAGGTGTTTTGCGTTTTCCTCTAATTGAGAGTCATATTAAGGTAGGTTGTTCTCACTGTTTGTTTGTGGGTGATTGTCGCTGTGTCTGTGTTTGTTGCACCACACGGTACTGTCTCGTCTCGTTCATTCGGTCGTTCCTGTTCATGTGTTCTTCGTTTCATGTAAGTTCGTAGTTTAGGTCTGTCTAGTTCGTTTTGTTATTTTGTATATTTAGTCAAGTGTATTTCGTGTCTGTCTTCGTCTTGCAATAAAGTATTAAGTTTTCATCACCCGCTGCGCCTTGGTCTACTAACTGTCCGAAAGACGACCGTTACAAAGCCTCATGGAGCACAGAATCACAGTCCTGTTTTATTAAGCCTCCTGGAGCACAGAATCACAGTCCTGTTTTATTAAGCCTCATGGAGCACAGAATCACAGTCCTGTTTTATTAAGCCTCCTGGAGCACAGAATCACAGTCCTGTTTTATTAAGCCTCCTGGAGCACAGAATCACAGTCCTGTTTTATTAAGCCTCCTGGAGCACAGAATCACAGTCCTGTTTTATTAAGCCTCATGGAGCACAGAATCACAGTCCTGTTTTATTAAGCCTCCTGGAGCCCAGAATCACAGTCCTGTTTTATTAAGCCTCCTGGAGCACAGAATCACAGTCCTGTTTTATTAAGCCTCCTGGAGCACAGAATCACAGTCCTGTTTTATTAAGCCTCCTGGAGCACAGAATCACAGTCCTGTTTTATTAAGCCTCATGGAGCACAGAATCACAGTCCTGTTTTATTAAGCCTCCTGGAGCCCAGAATCACAGTCCTGTTTTATTAAGCCTCCTGGAGCACAGAATCACAGTCCTGTTTTATTAAGCCTCCTGGAGCACAGAATCACAGTCCTGTTTTATTAAGCCTCATGGAGCACAGAATCACAGTCCTGTTTTATTAAGCCTCCTGGAGCCCAGAATCACAGTCCTGTTTTATTAAGCCTCCTGGAGCACAGAATCACAGTCCTGTTTTATTAAGCCTCCTGGAGCACAGAATCACAGTCCTGTTTTATTAAGCCTCCTGGAGCACAGAATCACAGTCCTGTTTTATTAAGCCTCCTGGAGCACAGAATCACAGTCCTGTTTTATTAAGCCTCCTGGAGCCCAGAATCACAGTCCTGTTTTATTAAGCCTCCTGGAGCACAGAATCACAGTCCTGTTTTATTAAGCCTCCTGGAGCACAGAATCACAGTCCTGTTTTATTAAGCCTCCTGGAGCACAGAATCACAGTCCTGTTTTATTTAGACTCCTGGAGCCCAGAATCACAGTCCTGTTTTATTAAGCCTCCTGGAGCACAGAATCACAGGCCTGTTTAATTTAGCCTCCTGGAGCACAGAATCACAGTCCTGTTTTATGAAGCCTCCTGGAGCACAGAATCACAGTCCTGTTTTTTTAAGCCTCCTGGAGCACAGAATCACAGTCCTGTTTTTTTAAGCCTCCTGGAGCACAGAATCACAGTCCTGTTTTATTTAGCCTCCTGGAGCACAGAATCACAGTCCTGTTTTATTAAGCCTCCTGGAGCACAGAATCACAGTACTAATTTATTAAGCCTCCTGGAGCCCAGAATCACAGTCCTGTTTTATGAAGCCTCCAGGAGCACAGAATCACAGTCCTGTTTTATGAAGCCTCCTGGAGCACAGAATCACAGTCCTGTTTTATTAAGCCTCCTGGAGCCCAGAATCACAGTCCTGTTTTATTAAACCTCCTGGAGCACAGAATCACAGTCCTGTTTTATTAAACCTCCTGGAGCACAGAATCACAGTCCTGTTTTATTAAGCCTCCTGGAGCACAGAATCACAGTCCTGTTTTATTAAGCCTCCTGGAGCACAGAATCACAGTCCTGTTTTATTAAGCCTCCTGGAGCACAGAATCACAGTCCTGTTTTATTAAGCCTCCTGGAGCACAGAATCACAGTCCTGTTTTATTAAGCCTCCTGGAGCACAGAATTACAGTCCTGTTTTATTAACCTTCCATTGTGCCTGAGCATTGTGCTCTTTCCCAGAGCAGGCAGTCTGATCCTAGATCAGTTTGTGCTGTTTTGCCAACTCCTTGTCACTCATTTTTTGCCACGTTTAACCTCAGCACAAACAGATCTGGGATCAGGCTCCAGAGCAGGTGCTGCAGAGATCCCCTGATCTATTAAAAAAAAAAAAAAAAAAAAAAAAAAAAATCACCTTTATTTAACCAGGTAGGCAAGTTGAGAACAAGTTCTCATTTACAATTGCGACCTGGCCAAGATAAAGCAAAGCAGTTCGACACGTACAACAACACAGAGTTACACATGGAGTAAAACAAACATACAGTCAATAATACAGTAGAAAAATAAGTCTATATACAATGTGAGCAAATGAGGTGAGATAAGGGAGGTAAAGGCATCAAAAAAAGGCCATGGTGGCGAAGTAAATACAATATAGCAAGTAAAACACTGGAATGGTAGATTTGCAGTGGAAGAATGTGCAAAGTAGAGATAGAAATAATGGGGTGCAAAGGAGCAAAATAAATAAATAAATACAGTAGGGGGAGAGGTAGTTGTTTGGGCTAAATTATAGATGGGCTATGTACAGGTGCAGTAATCTGTGAGCTGCTCTGGCAGCTGGTGCTTAAAGCTAGTGAGGGAGATAAGTGTTTCCAGTTTCAGCAATTTTTGTAGTTCGTTCCAGTCATTGGCAGCAGAGAACTGGAAGGAGAGGCGGCCAAAAGAAGAATTGGTTTTGGGGGTGACCAGAGAGATATACCTGCTGGAGCGCGTGCTACAGGTAGGTGCTGCTATGGTGACCAGTGAGGTGAGATAAGGGGGGACTTTACCTAGCAGGGTCTTGTAGATGACCTGGAGCCAGTGGGTTTGGCGACGAGTATGAAGCGAGGGCCAGCCAACGAGAACGTACAGGTCGCAGTGGTGGGTAGTATATGGGGCTTTGGTGACAAAACGGATGGCACTGTGATAGACTGCATCCAATTTATTGAGTAGGGTATTGGAGGCTATTTTGTAAATGACATCGCCGAAGTCGAGGATCGCTAGGATGGTCAGTTTTACAAGGGTATGTTTGGCAGCATGAGTTAAGGATGCTTTGTTGCGAAATAGGAAGCCAATTCTAGATTTAACTTTGGATTGGAGATGTTTGATGTGAGTCTGGAAGGAGAGTTCATAGTCTAACCAGACACCTAGGTATTTGTAGTTGTCCACATATTCTAAGTCAGAGCCGTCCAGAGTAGTGATGTTGGACGGGCGGGCGGGCAGGTGCAGGCAGCAATCGGTTGAAGAGCATGCATTTAGTTTTACTTGTATTTAAGAGCAATTGGAGGCCACGGAAGGAGAGTTGTATGGAATTCAGGCTCATCCGGAGGGTTGTTAACACAGTGTACAAAGAAGGGCCAGAAGTATACAGAATGGTGTCGTCTGCGTAGAGGTGGATCAGAGACTCACCAGCAGCAAGAGCGACATCATTGATGTATACAGAGAAGAGAGTCGGTCCAAGAATTGAACCCTGTGGCACCCCCATAGAGACTGCCAGAGGCCCGGACAACAGGCCCTCCGATTTGACACACTGAACTCTATCAGAGAAGTAATTGGTGAACCAGGCGAGGCAATCATTTGAGAAACCAAGGCTATCGAGTCTGCCGACGAGGATGTGGTGATTGACAGAGTCGAAAGCCTTGGTCGGGTCAATGAAAACGGCTGCACAGTATTGTTTCTTATCGATGGCGGTTAAGATATTGTTTAGGACCTTGAGCGTGGCTGAGGTGCACCAATGACCAGCTCTGAAACCAGATTGCATAGCGGAGAAGGTATGGTGGGATTCGAAATGGTCTGTAATCTGTTTGTTGACTTGGCTTTCGAAAGACCTTAGAAAGGCAGGGTAGGATAGATATAGGTCTGTAGCAGTTTGGGTCAAGAGTGTCCCCCCCTTTGAAGAGAGGGATGACCGCAGCTGCTTTCCAATCTTTGGGAATCTCAGACGACACGAAAAAGAGGTTGAAATTATATGATCACCTTGAGCACATGTGGACCCATCTATAGTGTTGTAACAGGTCTGTTCCAGAACATGGGGACCCATCTATAGTGTTGTAACAGGTCTGTTCCAGAACATGTGGACCCATCTATAGTGTTGTAACAGGTCTGTTCCAGAACATGTGGACCCATCTATAGTGTTGTAACAGGTATGTTCCAGAACATGTGGACCCATCTATAGTGTTGTAGCAGGTCTGTTCCAGAACATGTGGACCCATCTATAGTGTTGTAACAGGTCTGTTCCAGAACATGTGGACCCATCTATAGTGTTGTAACAGTACAGCAGGTCTGTTCCAGAACATGTGGACCCATCTATAGTGTTGTAACAGTACAGCAGGTCTGTTCCAGAACATGTGGACCCATCTATAGTGTTGTAACAGGTCTGTTCCAGAACATGTGGACCCATCTATAGTGTTGTAACAGTACAGCAGGTCTGTTCCAGAACATGTGGACCCATCTATAGTGTTGTAGCAGGTCTGTTCCAGAACATGTGGACCCATCTATAGTGTTGTAACAGGTCTGTTCCAGAACATGTGGACCCATCTATAGTGTTTTAGCAGGTCTGTTCCAGAACATGTGGACCCATCTATAGTGGTGTAACAGGTCTGTTCCAGAACATGTGGACCCATCTATAGTGTTTTAGCAGGTCTGTTCCAGAACATGTGGACCCATCTATAGTGGTGTAGCAGTACAGCAGGTCTGTTCCAGAACATGTGGACCCATCTATAGTGTTTTAGCAGGTCTGTTCCAGAACATGTGGACCCATCTATAGTGTTGTAACAGTACAGCAGGTCTGTTCCAGAACATGTGGACCCATCTATAGTGGTGTAACAGGTCTGTTCCAGAACATGTGGACCCATCTATAGTGTTGTAACAGGTCTGTTCCAGAACATGTGGACCCATCTATATTGTTGTAACAGTACAGCAGGTCTGTTCCAGAACATGTGGACCCATCTATAGTGTTGTAACAGGTCTGTTCCAGAACATGTGGACCCATCTATAGTGTTGTAACAGGTCTGTTCCAGAACATGTGGACCCATCTATAGTGGTGTAACAGGTCTGTTCCAGAACATGTGGACCCATCTATAGTGTTGTAACAGTACAGCAGGTCTGTTCCAGAACATGTGGACCCATCTATAGTGTTTTAACAGGTCTGTTCCAGAACATGTGGACCCATCTATAGTGGTGTAACAGGTCTGTTCCAGAACATGTGGACCCATCTATAGTGTTGTAACAGTACAGCTGGTCTGTTCCAGAACATGTGGACCCATCTATAGTGTTGTAGCAGGTCTGTTCCAGAACATGTGGACCCATCTATAGTGGTGTAACAGTACAGCAGGTCTGTTCCAGAACATGTGGACCCATCTACAGTGTTGTAACAGTTCAGCAGGTCTTTTCCAGAACATGTGGACCCATCTATAGTGTTGTAGCTGGTCTGTTCCAGAACATGTGGACCCGTCTATAGTGGTGTAACAGTACAGCAGGTCTGTTCCAGAACATGTGGACCCATCTATAGTGGTGTAACAGGTCTGTTCCAGAACATGTGGACCCATCTATAGTGTTGTAACAGTACAGCAGGTCTCTTCCAGAACATGTGGACCCATCTATAGTGTTGTAGGAGGTCTGTTCCAGAACATGTGGACCCATTTATAGTGGTGTAACAGGTCTGTTCCAGAACATGTGGACCCATCTATAGTGTTGTAACAGTACAGCAGGTCTGTTCCAGAACATGTGGACCCATCTATAGTGTTGTAGCAGGTCTGTTCCAGAACATGTGGACCCATCTATAGTGTTGTAGCAGGTCTGTTCCAGAACATGTGGACCCATCTATAGTGTTGTAGCAGGTCTGTTCCAGAACATGTGGACCCATCTATATTGTTGTAACAGTTCAGCAGGTCTGTTCCAGAACATGTGGACCCATCTATAGTGTTGTAACAGGTCTGTTCCAGAACATGTGGACCCATCTATAGTGGTGTAACAGTACAGCAGGTCTGTTCCAGAACATGTGGACCCATCTATAGTGTTGTAACAGTACAGCAGGTCTGTTCCAGAACATGTGGACCCATCTATAGTGTTGTAACAGGTCTGTTCCAGAACATGTGGACCCATCTATAGTGTTGTAACAGGTTTGTTCCAGAACATGTGGACCCATCTATAGTGTTGTAACAGGTCTGTTCCAGAACATGTGGACCCATCTATAGTGTTGTAACAGGTTTGTTCCAGAACATGTGGACCCATCTATAGTGTTGTAACAGGTCTGTTCCAGAACATGTGGACCCATCTATAGTGTTGTAACAGTACAGCAGGTCTGTTCCAGAACATGTGGACCCATCTATAGTGTTGTAACAGTACAGCAGGTCTGTTCCAGAACATGTGGACCCATCTATAGTGGTGTAGCAGTACAGCAGGTCTGTTCCAGAACATGTGGACCCATCTATATTGTTGTATCAGTACAGCAGGTCTGTTCCAGAACATGTGGACCCATCTATAGTGTTGTATCAGTACAGCAGGTCTGTTCCAGAACATGTGGACCCATCTATAGTGTTGTA